>NW_028263371.1:24005000-24147500 GCF_051168715.1 Poecilia mexicana
GGGATCCAGGGAAAGGGAAGCAGGTCAAAGGTGAGAGTAATCCTAAAGGCTAAAAAAGATTTGATACTCCATCTTCCAATTAACAGCAGCTCTAAACATGCAGCCAGAAGCTGTAGTGTAGCTTAATCTGACCTAGTCAAAGTCCAGACCTAAATCTAAATGAGAGTCTGTGGAAATACAACTGGAAGAATTAGCAACATTTTCAGAGTCTAGACATGAAAAGCTGCTTCGTGTTGCTGCATCACTCAGATTCTCCATCTGTTTCTGGTGGTTGTGAGGGTGCAGTACCTGCGTTTGCTCTGTAGAGGGAGCCCTGCGGGTCGTGGGTGGGGCTGTGGTACAGGGGGCTTTGGAAGGAGCGGTCGTCGAAAACAGGCGTCATCTGGCAGTCTGGTGACAGGGCGGCCCGCAGCTCGGGGTCCATCTGTGTCCCGTGGCCGGCGTAGGAGCTGTGCAGCCCTGCAGGAACACAAAACGTGAACCTTATTGTCTAATTATTGATCAATTATTACTGTAGATCAGTGCAAACGGTTTTAATCATCTGGGTTCTAACAGTTTAGCTCTATATCGATGTGACTTTTTGTCTAATTCAGTCAGTTTTTAGTGTGTTTGCTCGTTTTTATGCATCATCATTGGCTAGTCATAGAAGTAGTTTTAGTTTTTTCATGCTTTGGTTGAGTTTTAGGTGCAGAATTTAGAAAAGTATTGCATTGTGAATATGTATAAATTGATTGAGTATTTAACAGACGATGCCATTTTCAACTAACTGGGGTTTTCTTCAAACTTTTGCTGTCGCCATTTTGCGGATTAGCATAAGTCTGACGTGAAAATCAGTTTCACATCAGTTCCAAAAACTAACAGATTCAAAAACACAAAAATACAGGATATTATATCTATAACTTCAGTATGTTTTAGCTAGTTTTATAAACACTCAATATAATTCCAGTTAGTTATAGTTATGAATGCTTTCCACCTTTTCGTGGAAAGCATTCATATTTCATGGAGACTTTGTGCAAAAAGCCTGCATGCAAAGCGGAGAGAATTCGCCGTTCGGCTTAAAGATCCGCACCACGACTCTGGTCACTGGGTTTGCTGCAGGCCTTGGCATCAGCAAGTCAAACAAACGGGGCGAAGGGTTTTTCCATCCTCCAATCTCGCAGCAGATCAGCTCAAAGAGCGCCCCAATTATAAAGAGGCTTCAGGGCAGAAGAGGGAGGGAGGACAGACTCAGCTGAGCAGCTCAAGCGAAAGATTTGCACATAAAGCTGGTGATGAAGGAGTCATTTCCCTGCTGCGCTTCTCTTTTTTTATGATTTACATAAATTTCCTGTTAAGATCAACTGCAGAACATAAAGAACTGTGAGCCTGGGACAGTCGGGACATTTATGTCTCCCTTCTCAGTCTTCAGCTGCAGAAAGCAGATCTGTAATCTGCAAGTTAGAGGATTTTGAAGGCAGAAGGAAGCGGCTGCTTCAAGAGGAGAGGTTTGGACCGACTCATTTATTATTACGGCAGTTATGAAACGGGATGTTATTTAACTCCATTAATTATGAAGACGACTCAATCCTACAGTCCCCAGGAGAATAAATTCACTTCTATGTTTCTTCAAATGTTTTCGGATGTTTTTACAAAGTAGATTTTTTTTTTTGGTTCAAGCTGCACTAGATTGATTAAAATAAACATTATTTTAATAAAACATAAGTACAGTAAGTTGGGTTTTGTAGGATTTTAGCTTAATTAGTGGAACAAATGGGTAAAAAACACCATCAAAAATATTATACTATTATATAATACTGTAATCATTTTTATTAAGTGTGCCATGAAATCCAACATTTATTGCCTGACGTATCAATAATGATACAAAACATGAGAAATCCATGTGATGATTCATTAAAAACATCTAATAAACAGTTAAAATAATTAAGGTAAAGACTCAAAAGTACCTTAAAAGAAAAGGAAACTTTAGTTTAAATAGGATTTAAGTGAGAAAGGAGGACAACAAGAACGTTTTGTCCAACGAGAAACAAAATAAAAAAAGTTTTTCACTTGGATTTCAGCTTCAAGCTACCAGTTTAAATGCTAAAGCAGTTTCAGCTGATGTGTTTTTGAAACTGTTTAATACCGTTTTGTTCTTCTGTTAAAACCATACATCAGTGCTTTGCTCCTTATAGTTTCTGCTGAGTTTAGACGCCTCCAAACTGGTTCTCCCAAACATCAACAACACTTCTTAGTGAAGGTTTTTTTCGCAATAAAAAGGCTCACCAGTCAGCGTCTGCTCGTTGGCAGAGTCCCCGTCTCTACCTAAGCTACTATTATTACTGGCCTAATCATGTGGCTCCATCTATTGCTTATCTCCCTCATGTAATCTGGGATTATCATGGATCTGCAGGGTAACCCAGAATAAGTCTGGAAACAACATATATGCCACTTAGCAGGAATTTCTATCGCATTTTCACACATGCAGAACCATAAAAGAGCATGAAAGCGTCTGCAGCTCTGTCTCGATTTAAACAGGATGAAAACCATCTGTGCGGCGTCGGGCTTTGCGACAGAATCGGACCTATATGGGTCAGAGTGAGCGGCTTTGGGCAGCATGCAGGAGTAAATCTGCGTCTCTGCAGCCTCAGCAGGGAGAGCCGTCGATAAACAGCTAATAAAAGCAGGAGGGATGATAAATCTGGCTTAATGTTTGCAGAAGAAAGACTTTTCAGCTCGGAGAGATCCTGGTGCCAAAGTTAAACACAGTCAGTTCAAAGCTACATTGATGCGTTTCTTTTTTGGTGGGAAATTTGCTCCGAGTGCGCCTCAAAGACGTTTGTAAGCCGGGCTCAGCGAAGACTCTGGCAGCAGCACAGAAATAATCCTTTCTCAAGTTTCTCAGCAAGACGCGGCTGTCTCAGCCAATCAGAGAGGCACAAAGAGGAAGGATCGCATCTCCAGGGACGTCAATTAGCTGCCCATCATCTGGCCGCGGAAGAAAGTTACAGCTAAATGTCAAAAACGAGAACCATTAGATCGCTCTTTGATCCGACGGTGACGGCAGGATGAGAAATAATAAATCAGCAGGACTGATGAACCGACAACCCAGAGAAAATTCAAAGGTTTTCTGTGTAATTTACAGCTGGTGCAGATTCAGAGGGAATAAGGCTGCAACTAACAATCATTTGCAGATTTTTCATTTACATAAGCATTTTTTATGCAATGTTAAAAAAATAAATTTTTCAAATAAGAAAATATTTTTAAATATCTAAAATGCAACAATATCATTGATTTAGTGAGCATTTTATCATTTGTAGAAGCTAAAATTACTTCTAACATCAACATGTGAAAATCTCAGTTCTTTCTGCTTGACTAAATATCAATACAGTGATCTGTTGATTAGTTTTTGATCAATCACTTAACAATTGTATCACAAAATGTGCTGAATAGGCCTTTTTTTTGTTTTCTTTTCTTTTCTTTTTACAAAATTTGAACCCTAAAACTATGTATTTAAGTGTTTTATCTTAAATGGAAACAGAAATTTCTGTTTACTGGCTGAAAAGAAAACAATACCACAAAGAAGTGAAGCCAAAATAAAAAGTCGATATGATGCAAGAAAACCATTACAAGCTAGATGGGCCGCTGTTAAATTTTAATGGCTGAAATGGCAAAAAACAGTGAACCAGCTGTGAAGCAAGCTGCATTTTCTCCTCACATTAAAATCTAAATCCAGCATCACAATGATCAAGCAGGATAAAGCCGACTAATATTAAGCTCCCAGAAAGGCTTCGCCTGCTGAAAATCTGAGGATTAGGTTTAAAGAGTGATCGGACATCCAGCTGAAGGTTGTTGAAGGCTAGAAAAACCATGTGGTGAAGCTGCAACCGTTGATACTAAAACAGTTTCCTCACAGCCTGAAATCCCACTGATCATGCTGAGTGTTTCTACACTCCATGCTACTGAGTCTCTCTGGCTTGTTTTCCTCCTGCACATCAATCACAGCATCCAGCTTTGTTAGCATGAGGCCTCGGCTCAGACTGAAACCTCTGTCTTCCTCTTTTACACCAGCTTGCATCATGAAATTCAGCTGCATTTGGAAAAGTTTCGTCTGCAAACGCAGGAAGAGAAATCCGAGTCTGCATACAGTAAGTGACTCTGCACCGTAAAAACTGTTTACTCAGACCAAAACTAAATTATTACACCAACACAGAAAATAGTGTCAAGTTTATCCAGACCATTTTCTCTCCCAGCAGTGATTTCCTGCTCAGATTGTGACCTGGGGTGAGAGCTGACCTCTCGACCTTTCCTTTCGTATTACAGATTCAAACGATGGAGGTCTGCATCAGTCAGTGCATTCTGAGAGAAACAGAGCAGCATTTTATTTTCTTTAAGGGAGCAAAAGCTGTAAAACTGTATTATTCTGTTTTTAACCGTTTCCAGCAGGTGTTTCCTATATTATTCCACCAAAAAGTGTGAAGTCGAACATTTTAAATTCTGAGATTAATCACAAAATTTCTGAGTTTTTTCTCACAAATACTCAACTTTCAGACATTATAGATATACAAAAAGGCTAAAAAATAAATAAATCTAAAAAATGTTTTGAAAAAACTTGGAAATTTATGAGTTTGAAAAGTTAAAAATTTGCTAAAAAAAAAAAAAAAACTTTCTGAAATATCCAAAAATCTGAAATTTTCTTGACAACACAAGAAAATATCTGAGCTCCCGGAGACAAAAGTTTGCAAGAAAAATTTTTGAGCTACAAAAGTGGAAAAATTTCGTCTTTTAAAACTCTGAAAATTTTCTAGAAAATTTTTCATATTTTGAAAATAATCTCAGAAATTTTCTTTGAAGCACAAGGACATTTCTGAACTCTGAAAGTCATAAATTTGTGAGAAAAAATCTCCACAATTTATTTTGAGACTGATCTCAGAAATTTTCTAGAAAAAACAAGGAAATGTATGAGTTTGAAAATTCATACATTTTCCAAGTTTCCGAGTTTTTTCAAGCAAACTTTAAACATTTCAAACTCATAAATGTCCTTGTTTATTCTAGGAAATTTCTGAGATTTTTGGTGTGAATTTACTCCTGTTTTTGTCTATATAAATCCGCCCCACTACTCAGCCGTAAATCGATAATCAATGGCAGGCTGATTAACTGTTTGCATCCCAGCAGGAGGTATGTGGTCGTATTTCTGACTGACCTATCAGGCTGTCTGGCCGCGGCAGGGCGCTCCTCTGGTACAGGCCGTACGGATCGGCGCCGTAGGCCAGCGACTGGCTCTGTCTGGGCAGCGTGGAGCCGTAATGCTGAGGCATCGCCGTCATCCCTGAACGCAGCGGAGACCCCGTCAAAGCCCTCCCCTCGATCAAGGACAGGGTGGAGCCCAGGCGGCCGCCGCCTCCTACGCCTCCTCCGTTTCCCAGGGCCTGGGTGGCGTCGCTGGGGGAGGTGGGAGACGGGCAGGAGGGCGGCATGGTGGTGCCGGGGAAGACGGCGGCGAGCGGTTTGGGCTCAGACAGGATGGGCGAGTCGTAGGTGCTGCCCTGGGATGTTCGCATGGAGATTCGGGACGGGGAGACGGTTCCGGTCGTGCCGCAGCCGGGCGACTGGCTCCTGGAGGGGAGGGAAGCCATTCTCCTCAACATCCGACTGGATGCCTGGGAAAAAAAAAATAGGTTAGTCTTCCCAATCCAGTGGAAATGTGACATTTAATTAGTCTGATAAAGGACTCTATTTTTATTACTCCTTCCATAAATGGGCTTTAATTTTCACAGGTCATTATGTTTGTGGGAATACTATTAAAGTGTGCTTGTGTTGAGGAGGAAATGTTATTAATTTAAGCTAATGGGCTTGAAAATCTGCTTTATGGTGCAGAAAAACACACAAAAACCATCAGCGCCCAGCAGAACCTGAGACAGTGATACAGTTTTACCTTTAATAAACAAAAAATAATAAAGATAAACCAAAGAAAATGTAATCTAATTTAACTGATTTGATGCACTGGCTACACGTTAAAAATCGAAGCATGTTTGGCGTAAAACATCACCGAGCATCAGCTAAATTAAGAGAAAATGGAAATGAGTTCATTAATATCTGCCACTCCTGTTTCATCTGTCACAGAGAGAATAATGTGACACTTTAAAGGTGGGGAATAACTTGACATGATGCTCATGGCAATAATTACCAGGCATGCAGTCGCTGCTGTCAGTCAGAAGTAGAAAAGAAACAGGAGGCAGCTGTTTCCGGTGGAAACAGTGAGAGGAGAATATATTCTCCTCCTGTGTGGCTCCTTAAAGTCGCCATGGTTGAGCTTTATAGTTTTTTGTCCAGCTCTCTTTATGTTAGCCGCCTGAAATGAGGGTTTTTAACATCGGGGTTTTTTCATCTAAAAAGCTTCACAGTAATAAGTGGAAATTGAAGAACATTAAAAGATTTAATCTACTGTCCAAGATGAACGATTCATAGAAACCGGAATATAATTTACATATTTCTTAACTCACAAACTCAAAATCCAGTAGCCATTATGCTTAATACGTTACCACAAATAGTAAGAAACTAATATTTATATTCAGGGTGTCAGAAATTAATGCTTGCAGATCTAATAGTTGTATAATTTTACAGCATTTTGCAGCATTTATCGAGTTGCTAGTTTAACTTATAAATTATTACAGACAAACGGCTGAAACTAGATAGGATGCATTTATGACTAAGCCTGTCATAATAAGCAATTAATCTAATGACAAATCAAAATTAACTCAATAATTTCTATTCTGATGAATATGTTTTTACTTCATAATCCATTTTATTAATGGTTTTGGTTAAATGTGGTTTTTATTGCCTTTTTATTTGTTATTTTTGGTTGTTGAGTTTTATTTTGGATATTAAAAATCTTCCGGTTTCAGTTTGAAGTGTTCTTTACAAATAATTAACATTTATTGGTCTTTAAGAGGGGAAACTTAGATTATGCCATTGAAAATGCTTTCAAATCAACATTATTATTGTTTATTGCAATAATTACTGGGACAATTTACTGTCCAGTAGAATTTGTTGTTGCTACAGACCTATTCATGTCATAAAATACCACTTTTTTATTCCTAATAATAATAATAATGAGACTTATATATTTGTTTTGAAGTAAATACCTGGTTTTAATTGTGAAATATTAAGTACAAAAGCTACAGTAGATCACTTACAGAAATAATAATTTGTATTGTTTGATTTCTGGAACATTTTATGTTTTTATGTTTTTATGTCTACTGATGTGACAGTTGTTTATAAAAATAGGAGGATAAATTTAAATAATTTCAATCCCATCCAGTTACTTTCTAGTTACATGAGTGCTGAGTCCCAGCTGAACCAGTAGCTGAACCAGTAGCTGAACCAGTAGCTGAACCAGTAGCTGAACCAGCAGCTGAACCAGCAGCTGAACCAGCAGCTGAACCAGCAGCTGAACCAGCAGCTGAACCAGTAGCTGAACCAGTAGCTGAACCAGTAGCTGAACCAGCAGCTGAACCAGTAGCTGAACCAGCAGCTGAACCAGCAGCTGAACCAGCAGCTGAACCAGCAGCTGAACCAGCAGCTGAACCAGCAGCTGAACCAGCAGCTGAACCAGCAGCTGAACCAGCAGCTGAACCAGCAGCTGAACCAGCAGCTGAACCAGCAGCTGAACCAGCAGCTGAACCAGTAGCTGAACCAGCAGCTGAACCAGTGGTTTAACCGCATGAGTTACCAACTAGGACAAGTCTTCTTGATTATTGAAACAGGAGAGCACACTTATATAGTCCTTCCACTGAGACTTGCTGTAAGTTTATAAATGACTGAACGACTTAAACATCTGCTGTTGTCATAGCAACCTTCCAGACCTCCCAGATCTTCTGGTTCTGCTCTGCATCCCCAGAACCAGAACCAAACATGGAGAAGCAGCATTCAGCTTCTATGCACCACAAATCTGGAACAAACTTCCAGAAAACTGTAAAACAGCCGAAACACTGACTTTAAGTTTGGAGTTGCTTTTGAAACATCATAAATGAAACATTAATCAAGTAATGTTTCAATTATTGACTGTTTGCTCTATAACTTTATATTTTTTTGTGTTTTTCTGATGTAAAGCGCTTTGAAATGCCGTGCTGCTGAAATGTGCTGTACAGACAAACTTGACTGACTGATGAAAGTGAGGTTAAAGGTCAAACTCTACCTGCCCAGAGGCTTGACCTTCTGCTCTGGGGCTTCTGGATATCGAGGGTCGAGGTTCTGAACGCACCACATTCTGGTTGCTGTAATAGCTGACGCTGCTGTCTTGGTACCCGCTGTCTGAATACGAGGTCATGTGGGCTGAATGACCTCCTGACCCTGAAAAAACACAAAATAATTACAGCGCCACATCATCATAGATTTGTTAAATAGCATGGAAATGTGCCTTATGCTTTTATGTTGCTCCTTGAACAATCTGCTGTCCTACTTTCTGCTGTAGGATGAGGAGGAGGATGAGGAGGAGGAGGAGGAAGCATGTGGGGGATATTTTTATACTCTGAGACCACTCCAACTGTATGGAATACAAATAAGCCCAAAGGCAATTTGTTTTAGCATTTCAGATTGTGCATATTTACCGAAGTGGGAATTAACCGCAGAACGTCGGAGGTTAATCGGCTTTCAGAATCATAAATACGAGCCGTGGTTCTGAGACAATTCCTATAAATTATTTAAAAGTGTGGGGAAAAAGGAAACAAACACAAGGCTCAAATCAGCATTTACAGCCACACCAGCTGCTCCGCTGCTCCGCTCCATCACCCGCCCAACTTTGGCGGTTTAACACATGCTGCCAGGATGGAAGCAAAGTGTCAAACGCTCCAGTGAAGGTTCCTACTGTCCAACAGGGAGCCGCTGCAGCTGCAACGCAGAGCTGCAGGTGTGGAAGTTTTATGGCTAAAAATAAAACGTGAGGAGCAGAGAGGAGGCAAACTTTAGTTTCTGGGTGTTTTAGTGATCCGGAAAAAGCTAGAATTGTTCTTCATTTAGGTTAAACATGCAGAAACATTAATTAATTATGTGATGTTACTGATTAAATTATGAAAAAATGCCTTTTTGACCAAAATACAGAGGGCTTATTTTGTAAACAGAGCAGATGCACTCAAAACTTTACTGCAGCAAGAGCCGTTAAACGTTCACTGGTTACCATGGTAACCTGCATTTATCTTGATGTTTTAGCATGTTATCAGCAAACTACAACTGTTTACAACATCGTGATAAAATAAATTATGCTACTAAACTGACATGAGTGAATGAGGTGCATCTCATTAAGCATTAAATGCAGGTGTGAGAGAAAATGGCCCAAACGTCGGATTTTACTAACTAATGATATTAAAGCAGTTTGATATGATATGTCGAGTTCCTCTATAAATAATATAAGACAAACATATACATGTTGAGCAATAAGGGCACTGAAATAGGGTTTCCCTAAAGTGTAAGTTTTTATTTTTTAAAAAGGGAATTCATATTTATTGTGTAAAGGACAAATAAGATCATTTCTTCTTAGTCTGGTCACTATTAGAGGGAAATGAAAATGTAGCTGCATCCATCAAGGCAGGTGATAAATAAAGAAAATAAAACCTCTGATAACTGCAGACGCCACAAAGCTGCGTTCAGGAGCTGCGCCGGGCAAAGAGAAACGATCTGCGCTAGCTGCACGTTGTAAATTATTTTATTAGCCTAATTGTAAATAGAGTAAATAGTTAGATTAATGTATTCTTGCATGCATTCTGAACGACATGCACAACGTGATGTCAGCTGATAATCCCTCTACATGTTTTACTACCAACAGAGCCTGTTGGTTGGGCAGCAGAGAGGAAGGGGGCGGAGCCTCCATCAGGCAGCCATGTTTTCCTTCAAACATTTTCAGACTCGTTTTCAAGCATTTATAAGTCGTCACTATCTGCGTTTCCATTACAAATAAGTGCAAAACTTTGTTGATCTTCAGCTAATGTAAAAAAAAAAAAAAGTTTGTTAACATGATAAGTCTTTTCCACCAGTAGTAACATCCAGTTGTTGATCACGACTCATGAGATGCGACAAAGTGTTTAACGTTTACCAAATTAACTTTAGAGTTGTTGGAGGTTTTTTTGTCATTTCTCTGTGTATTTAATGAGACATCCACTTCCAGAAAGACTTCCAACTCTTTTAAACATTTTAAACTTTTGTTCAGACCAAGCTGCAGCCTCCAGAGCAGCAAGCCGCTAAACCTGCTGATCTTTTCCAATTAAATCCTACAGAAACAGCAAAACATTACAAACATTTTTTCTCACTTTTAAAGCACAAAGATGCTGTATTGTCAAAAACTACTTCAGTCTTCAAGAAGGTTTCACTGTAATCTGGAAACAATCTGCTCTGCTGTCTGAAACGTCAGCGTCCCCTCTGCGTGTTTCGTGGATGTGGACGGACCCTCACTGTCATGCAGGGAGGCGCGGTCCCCCTCAGGCAGGTACAGTCCTTCCTCCACCTCCAGGTGGCGCCCTGGTGCCTCTGCAGCCACACCCTGAGACTCTCCACCTGTCACACAACATCCCTGTGAGCCAAACGTCCATCTCTGGATTCAAATGCTCGAGAGGAGGGAAGATGCTAAACACTCACAAAGTCGTCTTAAAGTCAAACAAGCGGCAAAATTTTTCATTTAGGGTTTTATATAACTGATTATCAGATTTGCAGGAGATGCATAATGTGAATAATAGCGCTGACATCTGAGGAGAAGGATCTTTGACAGAATAGTAAATGGGTTCAATTCAAAGCTCACGGTCAGAGTCGGAAATATTGTTTTGTTTTGCTTGACCGGCTGGTGCTGCGTGCCAGCAACCCTCAGTCCTCTGGAGGCTATGAAGCGTTCTCATCTGGAAAAACGATGCCGCCCGGGTGGCAAATTTATAAAGATTTGATCCTATCTGAAGCTGCAGGATTAGGAAAATACAGGAAGCCTCAAGCTAAACTTCAGATTGAAGGTTACAGAAGCAAACTGCAAACAACATATCAAGCTAAAAATAAGAAAGCATACCTGCAGATCTCCATGCATACGACTTCTCAGAAGAGCTTTGGTAACCGAGAAGAGGAGGAGGAAATGGAGGAGACAGGAGAGCAGAGGGCAAATTAGATCACAGAGGAATACTTAATGTTCAGTCAAACCAGGAGGGAGGAAGAAGATTCTGTTAACTAAAAAAAACAATCACTTTACCCTTAAAAACAAAAAACAAAAGGAAAATAAATGACGTTTTGAAAGCAACCCGTCCAAATCTGAATTGTTGAGAGTTTATCAGGGTTTCACATTTTATATAAAACTACCAGATGTCATTTTGGTTTGTGAAACAACCTTAAAACTTTACAGTAATTAGTTTTAAGTCGCTCCTTTCATGTCAAAAAGCCGAACTCAGAACTGAAGAGCCGCTCATCGTGTTTCTGGAGTCATTAAATAACATAAAACTGCAATAAACTCAAACCGGGCAGAGAAGTTTGAATTCATGGTGGAGTTTCTTCAAACTGGATCAAAGTTGTTAAAATATATGCAGCGCTGTGGAAAACATGCAGATTTCTTCTGTTTCTACTTTTCTGTCACATTTCAATGTTTCAAATCCGTCAGAAAACTAATTTTAATATCAGATAAATATAACCTGGGTAAATACAACCAGCAGTTTTCAGGTGAGGATTTCATTTATTCAGGTTTAAATCAATTGGCTTATTGATTCAAATAATCACTAAAATGGGGGAACAACCAGTTTTATTTTTAGGAGTTTTTCACAGTGGGTCAGATTGGTTTGGTCAGCTTTAATCAACATTAATAAAAAATAATTTCTTATATTGTCTTTGATTATTAGATGCTTTTTATGTGATCAAAGCAAATAAACAGAAATCTGTAGCTGAGAACAAGTTTAACAGAAACAATGTAAGTGTCTAGACAACGCTCAGAAATAAATTAATTCTGCATTTCTTAGATGAAATCATTTAAATCGTCGTGACAAAAGAGAAACACAGACAGGATCTACCTGCTACTGTCTCCCGCTGGCGACTCAGCTCCCAGCATGCACTTCTCCAGCTGGCTCGCCACAATCTGCCGCTCCTCTTCCAGCTCCCGGGTCAGCCGCTCAAACTGGAGCTCCTGCAGCGAAACATGAACAGAACAATAACAAACCAACGTTTTCCATAACACAGCAGCTGCTTGTTTACCCCCATTTATCCACGCTGGTCAGAATTTAACAAAATCAGCTTTTTGGACTCTGTGTTACTCCGTTAAAAGCTTTTCCTCACCACTATCAACCTTTTCAATGTTTTATCTATTTTTGACAAAAGAAATAGGATTTTGACACCAGCTGAACAGCTAGTGCTCCGCTTTTAAAGCAAAATAAACAATATATATGTAATGATAAGGAAGGAAGTGAGCCTGGCTGCTTCATGGTTTTTGCTAAACCACACAATGAGAGATTTAGAGGACGTTAAGGCCGTTATCTGGAACAGGAATCTGGACAGGAGCTGACTGAGCAGCTGTCACTAGGCAACCCACACAGGTATGTGCTGTCACTTGTTTTCATTTTATGATATGAGTTTCCATTTATCTATTGGCTGCAAGCGTGCTGATAGCATGCTAGCTAGTAAACATGGTTCTGTGTAATATGCAGCGGTTTGTGTTTAGTCACACTACTTTACTTTAACGTTTTCTTTATTTCAGGCTTTCTGAAGCTAAACTTTGTCTCAACATTTGCATATATGTTGTTCTGAAACGACGGCCTGGTCACATGGAGCAGGACATGAAGAAGCAGATCTGGGTTTTTGGGGCCTCATAGTTTTCTGTGGTGGTGAAGAAAAGGCAAAGCTACACGGCAAATCTCTGAATTTGTTAGTGAAACTTGGATCTTTGACGCAAGCAGCTAAAATCTTAGAATCATCTTAGAAATAAGACCAGAAGCTCAATAATCAATTAAGTTTTTGGGACTAATTATTCAAAACGACCTGGCTTTATGTAACACAGAGCTTCCAAATTAAATGTAATAACTGGCCGTTCCATCTTTGGAGGCAACAAATGCCATCAAACGTTCTCAACACCAGGCAGGGAGTGTTTTAAATCGACGTGGAGGAATGTTGACCCGCTCTTCCTTGCAGAACTGGATGGTTTTCAATCATCAATGGCCTCTTTAAGGTCATGCAACAGTCCATCCATCCGTCACAGTCTTTTGCATCATAATCCCTTTTAAACTACAAAAGACTTTTAAATCCACACTGCCAGCTTTTCATCTATTTCCTTTTTGTTTTTGGGTCAGCCATGAACGAGCTTTTCTCTCATTTATTTCACGGCATCCTAAAGCCAGCGAGCTGCTGCTGCTGCTGCTGCTGCTGCTGATGATGATGATGAAAATAGCAAAGCTGGCCTGATTTCAGAAGCAGCGAATCCGTTTCTCTGTGCAAAAACCAACTCCAAGAGTTTAGCGACTTTCTTTCAAACACCTGAACAGCAGAGTGGATGCATTATCATCTTAACTCTAACAGTGTGAAACATCAATAATCTCAAGAAGGAGGCTGAACACTCAGGAGTAATTTTGCATTTTTAATCAGTGTTGATTCTCTGAAGCAGCTGATCCTCGCTAATTGGACAGATGTTTGTGGACTCTGAGCTCTCGACGCTCGCAGTCGGCTGCTGTAATCTGCTGCAAAATGTTGTCCTGATGACAAACTGACTTTCATTGAAGATTTTTTTTTCCAGTTTTAGTCGTGTTTATGAAATGCAACCTGCATTTTGTAACAGCATTCATGCATCGTTTCGACTCATTAATGTACAGCAAAGCTCTTTTAACTTTCTTGAAATGTGCAGCTGCAAGATTCAAAGCAATTATATTTTTCTCAGGTAATCATGTGGTATTTCTGTTTTTTGTTTTGTTGTTTTTTGCATGGCGCTTTAATACAATGTCAAGGTGGAAAGAAATCAGAAGTGACCTTAAAGACCAAGCAACTCTCACAGCCTATTTATTTGTGAAGAACTATAAAGTCATTTTTAAACAATTTGATTTCCATCCTTCCACCACAATAAAGATTATTCAAGAGTGAAAAACATTTAGGAGTGCTACGTTAATAAGTTAAATATCGATTTTGTCTTTCCTGCAAGCAAGAAGCTGTGCAATCTCATTAAAAGGGCTTTAAACTAGATGAATGGTGATGGAAATTTTATAGCAGCTTTAGTAAAAAAAAACAAAAAAAAACTCAGTACACCTCGATACAGCTGACTAACTTCTGGGGATGAAACTGAGAGAAGCAGAAACAAACAAAGATTCTGTGATGGTCTAGTTCAGGAGTTCAAATCAAGGTCAACATCACAGATTTTGTGGAGCTAATTTGAAAACATTTGCAAGGAATTTTGCAACAAAAGCGCTTACGTATGAAGATAAATGTGACTTTTTGCTACTCGCCATGTCGATCACAATATAACTTAACATCAAGTAAAGCTGAGTAAGAAATGTGGGCGTTAGCATCACGTAAACCATCTGTAGAAAATTTGCAGTAAACTCACAGTTATGCCTTAGTGCAAAAAAACTGCAGCTGATCCGTCGATTTGCCATAAATATCTGAAATCATGGAATCACCATGAAAATGTTTTTAAAAGTCCCTGTTATTATAAATGGGTTTTGCTGTTTGTAAAGCTAAATATGAGTTTAGAAAGGAAACAATATGTAAAATCTACTTTTTTGAGTTTTGCATCATGTTTATTATTCCCTCATTGAAACAAAACTGGAGTGTTGCTTTGACTCTGTCATGCATCCTCTAATCTCCATGGCAACCATTCAGCTGTGCAGAACGCCTGGGTGAACCTAGCCCCGCCTATCGAGGCACAGCTCTTCTTGAGAGCTGCAGTTTCCTAGCTTCCAGCTCACAGACCATCCCTCCCCCACTCAGCTCCTTCAGACTAGCCAGCAGCAATTAGCAAACACCTGCTGGTGCTGCGCATTTGCTGAGCTCATTAAATGAGCTACTTCTCAGTGAAATGCTGCTAAAAACATTGCTAAAGGGTTAATACAGGAGCCATGTTGTGATGACTTCCTGAAGGCGGAAAGAGTTTCTGAAAGAGCAGGAGTTTTTAAAGAGACAGAGGCCCAATACGAAGAAGTTAAATTACAAAGTCAAATTTCTTTAAGTCATATTTGACATATATGGCATTTTTATAACAACTCCAGGTAAAATAGTTACTTGATTCTGCTATTAAATGGCACTCTGTAATTAATACAAACCCTTTAAATAAGCCTTGCTGTTAGTTGGAAGTGTCTGTTTTAAAAGGATTCTCATTCCCAGTAAATCCACCAGAAACTCTTACTTGTTGCTGCCTGGTGTCTCATTGTTGTGATCAATCAATAATCAAAACGTTTAACATGATGTCCGCTGCACACAGAAGATGTTGCCCAGATCGTAAACAGAGCTGGTGACTGTGTGACTGGACCAGTAAAAAGCTACACACCAGGAAACAACTGTGGGAGCTTAAAGCCTGCCGCTTATTGTCACAGCACTGCTGCTGACTGGGCCTTCCTGCTTTCCTTACATCACCCCGAAGCTTTGCAGAGACAGGACAACAGCACACAGGCCTGCTTGTGTAGCCTGGCTGGGTTACGGCACAGCATCAGGCCAGCATAAAGCCGTGCCAGGCCACTCCTCGCACCAGCTGAGGGGCTCTCACGGACGATCCGACACAGCTGATTGTGAGCCGTCACAGCCTGTTTTTCCGCCCCGTTATCAAGTCGCACCAACCACAGACCTCTGCCGTTTGCTGTGTCTAATCTTGGCCCAGCAGTTCAGTTTATCCACGCCGCATCTATGATATCCGTGAAATGTTCGGCCTACTTCTCTGGCTGCTGCAAACTCCATCGCTAAGGCTTTGTGACAAAGCCAGCTGGAACATTTTCAGGCTCATTTTGCTGCAGTGGCAGATAATTTCCACGAGCGTCTTATCGTGATGAAACGGGGGGTAAAGGAAGAGAAGAACGCTTCCACATCTCGCACTGTCCAGTTTCCCAATCCAGAAAATTCTTATGTAGATAGAAAAATCTAAATACAAAATAAAATGAAAAGAAATGGATGGATGGATGGATGGATGGATGGATGGATGGATGGATGGATGGATGGATGGATGGATGGATGGATGGATGGATGGATGGATGGATGGATGGATGGATGGATGGATGGATGGATGGATGGATGGATGGATGGACATATTGTCTCACTAAGATAAAACAGTCTGGAATCAATATTTTCAATAGTGTTTTTCCAGGTATTTCCATGTTTTTCCAGGTATTTCCATGTTTTCCATGTTGCCATCCTGTAACTGGATGAAATCCTGAGAGTAACATCGGAGGCAGCAGCTTCATCAGCAGACCTCTGCTCTGTTTACCCTCCTCTTGTTTCCCCATCGTCCCGCTCTGCACGCCTCCACATGTGACCCTCCGATGCATTAAACCACTTCCTGTCTCTTCACAGGCAGAAAGGGCCGCGTCTGACTAAAAGCAACAAGTACACTCCTCCTCTAATGGCGGAGACGCGTCAGTAAGTGGATGAGGCAGGTGGAGGCGGACCCGCATCTGCACGAACATCACAGAGTGACGGCACAGTGTAGCAAGATGGAGGATCCAAGAAATCTTCTCAGACCTTGGAGAAACGACTCCAAATGACCAAATTACCAGCATCTGTGCTGGTAATTTGCTGCGACATGGAGTGTGCTTTCTTGGCTCCATTCATTGAAACCCGGCCCAGGATGAGAAGCGCTGAAGTGGCTCGGTTGTTGTGTTTTTGTTGAGCGCCTCATACATCTTGTGTGTGTTTTTTGATGAGCATGCATGTTCTGTCTCAGCAGCGCCATGCATCACGTTCATCTGGGATCTGGCCTGCAGAGCAACAGCCTGCCGCTGTCAGCTCAGGGACAGAAAACGATCCCTGCAAACAGCCGAGGCGGGCAGTGCCTCCATTCTTACACAATCTGGGAAAGTATGGACTCCAGTTCATCTGTAAAGTGCATTGAGATTACAAATTACAAATTTAACAGAAGAAATCCAAACTGATCTGAACTGAGGTAGATTGGATTTAACTAAACTGATGTAAAATGAACTGAAATGATCAGAACTAATTGGCTTGAACTGAACAGATCTAACAAAGTAAACTGAACTGGACTGAATTTAAGTCTGACATTTGTTGTGAATCAGCGCTCTATATATAAACCAAATGAAAACAAAATGATGCACTCTGAATAAAATTAACATAAAGTGAATTTAACTGATTAAAATAACTTATTTTAATCAAACTGAATTGAAACTAACTGAACTGCTGAAGAACTGGACTGATTTAAGTGAATTGGACAGGATATATTTTCACAGTAGTAAACATTCCTCTTTGTAAGTTGAGTTCAGCTGCCAGAAAAGTCCAAAACGTTCTGATTGGATGTATTTTTTCGGATCCCTGCACCCTTTCACAACCCGATTCAGAGACGATTCTCGTCTTTCATTTAGCGGAAACGGCTGCAGGCCGTTACCCCAACATCAGATCGATCCCTCTGTTTGCTGAAGAAGTGACAAAATCAAACTGTGGCCCGACACCTCGGTGGAGTCTCACGTTTCAGAGTCGGCCCGTTTGATATTTCCCTGCTCACATCCATCACTCTCTCACTTTTAATGGGTTAAACGGGAGCAAAGTGGAAAAGCATCAGGCCCTGAACACAATAGAAGGCAATAACTGATGCGCTCCATTTAGCTCGTCTAATTTGACATTTCTGTGGAGGAACTGCAGGCGGAAGATTTGACGCTTCAGCAGCACCGACGCAGGGAGACGTAAAGCAACTTTGTGTTATTTTCTCTTCCCAGGCTGTTCAACTGCCTGAACCAAGTCACACGATGAAACGTTTGGCCTCGAGGAACTCCGGGCTTTTCGCCGTGGCCATGTTGGCTTTATGAAGGTGGGATTTTCTGCTTCGCATCTGTACATTTCATCTTCTAACCAGAGAAATCTAATAGAAATGTGTCTCAATTTGGACAAGTCCTCGGGGAAAATACACAGTTGTCATTATGTCCTGATCCCCTGAAAGTTTTTAACAGTTTTCCCTCATAAAACAATCTAACTGGAAGTTCAAAAATTTATCATTTTAGATTTTAAGTGTCATTTTTGTTCTTAATTAGAAATCAATCGGGGCTGTGGTAAAAATATACCACAGGGAAATAATTAAACACTTTTAAATGCAGGTTTGTAAAAGTTTTCAGTTCAGTGCATGTTTTTAAGGCTGAAATAATTAATAAGGGATTAATCAATTAAAATGGAGTATACAGACTCAAAAAAGTGAGTTGTAAATAAGCCAAAACTGTACAAATATTTATACATTCTGCATTTAAGATTAAGAAAAAAAACCTTCTTCTGTAAATATGTTCTACTCAAAACTTCTCAAGTGTCAGTTTTAGCTTCAGCTGGTTCAAATCCGATAAAAAATTGTGAAGCCACTTTTGTAACCTTTTAAATTTGCAGCATTTTTTCCTTTGCATCCATTCACAGTATTTTGCTTTTGAATTTGGTTTCTTGTTTGTAGGTTTTGCTTCTTTTTTTCTCAGGTTGCAGCATTTTTCATTTGCGCATTTTTTCTGTTGCATTTGTTTCTTTCTTTGTTGGAGTATTTTGAAGTTAATGTGTTTCATGCGCGTTCGCACGTCGGCCACCATCATTTTCTTAAGTGTTGATGCTAAATCTGTCCAATAAATCCCTTAATCGCATGACAAATAAAAACAAGCTCAGTCATTTTATTTACACAATTCTTTGTTTTTCTTATGTTTCTCTCTTTTTCTGCCAAAGACTGATGACAAAAATCTCCAGACTGGTGCTCTGGTCTCAACTAGTCAGAGTCTCCAGTATCCATTTTATTTGTTGTTTTGTTTATTTATATCTAAAGTGTTTTACTGTTCCAGAGTTAGAAGTTCATTAGAAATGAAAGTTTAGTTATCGTTTGAGAGGGTGAACTTGCATTATTATCCCATTACTATTATATTCTAACTTCTACAACAATTTATTCTTGAGCAAAATTTATCATCGTGACAAGCCCTCTTCAAGTTTGACTTCAATTTTCTTTGGAAAAAATACCGCAGACTATGAGCAATGGAGTCAGTAAGTGTTTTGACAAATGGTTCCCAACACAAGCATCCTTTACCCAAGAAAACAGGACATTAAGCAATCTACCAGATCTATTGATATACCTTCTCTGACTGGAGATCAATCAGAACCGACAGAAGTGCCCTTGACTTAACCCGTCTGCACTCAGATCGTTTATTCCACTCTGCAACATTGGATCAAATTTCACCTGCTCAGCAGAAGCAGTGACATGCCTGCATGTCATGCCTAAGACGAAATGAGCAATATAAAGTTTTAGTTTCTAGATCTACAGTTTCTACCTGCAGAGCGATGCATGTGCAGGAAGTGTTTGCTCTTGACGAACATGAAGCCTCTTCCTGAGATTTAGGCACAATCTGCAGCCCTCCGAAAAACTGCAGATTAAACATCGGATCCGAGTCTCTTTTCTTAGACATCATAAGCCTTTAAATAGCAGAGCGCCTGATTCAGAGCAGCACGCCCAGGGACTGAGCAGAGAACATGGCTACTGTCCAGGTATAATTAAGAGGAGGAGAACAGAAAGACTCCCATGCTGACGGGATATAAATCAGCATTAAACATAACAGCAGGGACAGCGAGACAGAAGGAGGCTGTCCTCTAAGGTTCGTATTGTTGTTTTCCTGCAGATATGAGGCATTTCAGGGAGCTTCAGCCCCAAAAAACAACGGAAAAAAAAGTTTGTCATGTAACTATAAAACAGGGAATCAAAAGCAAAGAATATGAAACAGTAGCATGACGTCACTGTTCCTTTAAATTCCTGCTGGCAAACAACGAATATCTTCTTCTGATCTGGTGCAATCTGCATCTTTCTTAGCTTTTCATTTCATGCCATATGCGGGTTTTTCTGCACCGCTACGTCTTTTCCTCGGTGCTGAATTAAGGAAGTGCAGTAGACGAAATTATTAATGAGGCTTTTAAAAGAATTTAAGGTGCAGATTCGTGTGACTCAGCACCGCAATTCATTTACACTTCATCCTCATCTGGAGATAATCCCCTGGATTTACAGCGTAAATTTGGGCGACTCAGGTCACAACCACAGCTAAAAACTGCTTAGAACTTGTATGGAGCTCCAAAAAAAACAAGACAAGGCTGAACTATGACCCAGAAAAGAAGTAAAATGACTCAAATTTTGCTCAACTTGGCATTTCTGAGGCGTTTTCTTTGAGTCACCAATATGAATGTGCAGTGAAACTGATGTGAGCGCGTATACCTTTGTAAACAAACAATAGTGTGTGTTGATGAGTTTTCATATCTCACACTCAATCACTTTTGGTGTCTGAAGTTCCTGATCGTCATGTATGGAACACAAAAAAAGCCAAAAAGTTGTGAAATGTCATGTTTTTCATACGCAAAGGAAGATGTGAATACGGAAGCGAATGTAGATAAAACACACCACCGGGAAAAAACAGACCATGTTTTCATCCAATCAGCATGTTCCTTAGATAAAACACAACCAATAACCAATAACCAATAACACTTACCAATGAGCATTATTGGTGATACATTTCTTATCATGACTAGAATTTTGATTTTCAATTCCAATTAATGATGTTTAAAACCCAGCAAAACTGTCTGAATTGCTATTTTTTTCACTATTTTCTCCTATGAGATCAATAAATATCAATAAATTTGAAAACATGATTAATTGCAGTCAATGTGTGCAGCTTAGTGAAACAAATCTTTATGTGACTGGCCTCCTAAAACAAACAGGAATGTTTTTCAAAAGCAGTATTTGTGTTTTTTTATTACTACATCCCTTCAAAAGCATTAAATAGTTCTTATCATGACTTTTATCAAATAAAACTCTAAGTCCATATTGCCCACCACTACCAGGAAGTGAAAGACAACATAGTACAGTTTAATTTTATAGCCTAATAACTTTAAGTTGAGCATGTGAGGTAAGATTTCTACGTTTCTTGAGTTATTATGATGTGATCCTGAGCTACACTGCACAAAAAGGCTCAGAATAACCAAAAAACATCCTCAATGTGATGGAAAATCTCCTGTAGCAACCACAGATTCATCAAAATCCTGACAAATTTTCATCCTAAAGTGAAAAATATGAGCAAAGTCACAGCATAAAACTGCCAAGCCGGTGTTTGCATTCAAAAGTCAGGAAGAAATGAGTGACAGCAGCATCTAACCTGCTCTTTAACAGAAGCCAGGAGGTTGGTGGTGGTTGTTGTGGCGGCGCTGGACTCCGACTGGAGGCCTTGGCGGCTTGGACCTTCTCTGACCACCATGGGCCCTTCCCCTTCTGCGTCGCCTTCCTCCATATCCCCCACAGATCCGGCTGGCTGCTGCACGCTCCCTCTCTGACCCTGCAGGACGGTCAGGATGTGGGTTAAGGCACAGAAAATCACGGTAGTATAATTTTAAGGAACCACTGTGCTTCAGTTGCAGGGATTAAGCTTCTGAGATGTTGCAATATCCCAGAATTCATGATATTCCTGCAACAAATTCCTCTCTTACGGTGTGATTGTGCTTTTTTTTAATCCCTCAAGAGACACAAAGAGACAAAAGATGATTATTCTATTTTCCCCTATGCATGTTTTTCCATCTCTAATCTTTAACCCGTCATTTGTGCATGCAGGTATAGCTTTCTCCACACACAGAGGAGCTGCACACACACACATGCACACACACACACACAGAGCGCTGCAGGCTGCATCCTTCCTCTCTGTGTGTGTTTTACGTCTCAACACACACCAGTGCTGCCTACATGTATTATCAGGTGTGCATGCACGATGCATGGGGTTGCATGCATCTCCCGGTCAACCTTGCATCCTCCATCACTCATTCACCATCCGGGCAGCCAAGGACGAGGTCAAACCGACTCAGAGCGCCGGAGCCCGGGCAGCCAGCAGAGCTGCTCGCCCGCCGCTGAGCGCGACTCACCGGCCAGATGTTGCTGTTAGAAGCAGGCCACAGCTGGCTCAGTCCGCTCCCATCCTCCGTGACAGCTACTCCATTCCCCAACGCGCCGACGTCACAAACAAACAAACAGACAGCCGCGTGCACGTCCTCGCGCTCGTCGTGCAATTATAATTTTCCCCTTGTTTTTTGTTTTTTTTTTTGGTTTGTCTTCCAATCAATCCCCGCGTGCAGAGGAGTGGAGGAGTTAAACGCGCGCGTCCATCCCTGGCGTCAAGGCTGCACCCAGCCACGAGCGCCGATTAACAGCGGCGTGACGTCACCATGCGGCTATGGATTATTTCCGATCGACGGATCGATGAGGAGCCGCGCGTCTCTGTGGCCGCGGCAGGAGTCGTGCGGCAGCGCGGCAGCTCTTCGCGACGAGAGGAAGGATGCAGCCTGCAGCGACCAGCGTGTGTGTGTGTGTGTGTGTGTGTTTTACTGTGATACGTCTCCACACACACACACACACACACACCAGTGCTGGTCACAGAGATGTTTATGGGATTCCCAGTTAACAGCTCAGGTTATCAGGTTCATCATACAGAACTCTAATATTGTCAAAACTGCAAATTAATCCAACATTTATTATTATTTAAAACTATATTTTATGGGGGGGGGGGGGAATCAATGAAAAGGTATTTTTCTAGTCAATTATTTACACTATTCTTGTATAAAACTGGTTGAATTAATGTAAATGCAAAAAACGACAATACATTTTAGACACTTTTAAATTGAAATGGAGGAAAAAAAGACAGAATGGATGAATGGGTGGAAAGATGGACGACTGACTTTTCAATACTCAGTAGTGACATTTTTTCATTATCGTTACTTTATTCAACTATTCCTTGTTTTATTCATTTTGTTTCTTATTAATAAAAACAAACACCCAGTATAACCCCTTTAGTTTAGTGGGTATTGTAAATAATTATTCAAATAAATGTATCATAGATGAATATTCTAACTTTAATATTAGCAGAACAACTAATATCCATCCATGTGTGATTAATCTCAACATGTTTTACTTAATAAACTGACTTCAATAATATTCTAATTTATTGAATGGGTCTCTAAGTAAACATTTTAAACTTTTATGGGACATTAAATATGCTAGAAGTGTGCATATGGTGCTTTGATTTTGGAGGAAAAGTTGCTTCTAAGCTAATATTGCTGACGTCTTTCCTCCCTGGCCTGGATTTCAGGAACTGAAGTTATTAGTTTTTAGTTTCATCTTTCTTTAATAAACAAACTGAGCGTGAAGTCAGTTTATATTGAGAAAAGGAAAAACACCACCACACATGAACATGCACATGCTCATTTATTGAAGTGACAATTAATACTGTGAGAGCAAAGTTACACACTGAGAAGTGACAGGGAACTTCCCTTCATTTAAAACCTTCTTCCGTCTCAGTTGGCATATTTGCATTTTTCCAAACCACCTTAAGATTTGACAAGAACAAGCGAAAAGAGATTTTAAGCCACTAAAGGTTCCTACTGCTTCTTTGTAAACTGAAAAACACGACAGAACGCTGTTTACCTGAATATTTAACAGTTCATAAATAATAAACCCGTACTTCAAAAGGAAAGATCAGAACATGATACATTCTCCGTTCCTCACACTGCAAAGTAAAACCCAGTGTCAACATTTAACACTTACAGATAAAATATATTTAGCAGTAAAAGCTCAACATTTCTTGTAGGGGTTTCTGTTTCTGCGACTAATTAGTTGGATTTATTCCATTTTTAAGGTTCAGGATGCAACTCCCAGCTCAGTTATGCCTTAAAATGACAACTATGAGGCGACTGAAGGCATTTATAAAGCGAGACAGGGACGCATTACCTCCGGACGTCCTGGCAGTCAAAGAAATGGGACAAAAAGAGGAGGAACAGCAGATCTCTATTGTCTGCTGCAGCACTTTGAGATCCAGGAACATTTCAGCCCGTTCCTAATCGCTTTGCTCACTCCTCTGCTCTGCTGATTTGAAGGATTCGTCTCAAAGAGAAGCAGAAACGACAAGATGTCAAGATTTTTTGAAGTCGAATAGCAATTTTAAACCTTTTAAGACGATTTTACTATAGATTTAGAGATTTTTCAGACAAGGAATGCAAAAAAAAAAAAAAAAAAAAAAAAAAAAAAAGCTTCAAAATTCAAGTGTCTTTAGTTAAAATCCTACAGCACATCTACGTTTAGTCGTGGCTAAAGGGGAATGTTGTGATTTCACAGCGAAACAAGCTTGGCACTTTTGCACTAAAGCAGCTAAAGCCTGTTGCTTCAGCTTCATCTGATTTATTCCTACTATTTTGGCAGGTAAACACAGCAGTGAGGCCATACAATTATTAATTTAGGAAGCTTAAAAACCGAATAATTAGTACGATCAAAGGAAAGAAAGAAATAAAAGCATCTGGCTCCTTTTTACCCAAACAAACCTCAGCGACTCTGGCCGTCAGTTTTCACTTCGTCATGTGATCGCAGCTGCGGGGTTGCCGTCTCAACAGATGATCGTACGCGTCGCCTCGGCCGGAAAAAAAAACACGCCGAGCCGAGCAAATAATACTTCACGTCACTGGAACCACGAATCATCAGCACAAACATTTAAACGTCACCAAGTCGATCTTCATACGTCCAGGGCGGGAAGCGAACAGCAACGAGGCTCAGAGGTAAAAACCGGCAGCTGTTGGATTCCAGCCCTGCTTTCAAATCGAGCACAGAAACAAAACTCAAAAAGTCACCAACACCGACTACACTACTCAGAAACGCACCTTTCTTCTTCTTCTTCTCCTTCTTTCTATACAAATTAAAACAATAAATAATAAAGACAGTACCTTTGCATAAACATGAGTACAAAACCTAACAGTCAGTGGATTTACAATAAACATGAGTAAAACGTAAGAGGGTGCAGAGGTGTGTTTGCACCGTATCGGGGGGAAAAGAACCTTAAAGAACAGCCCCATTGTTCCTGCTAAGCAGAACCTGAGCAAACTAATCCAGGTCGTCCACATCCTCCGTCATGACGGTGCTGGTCTGTTCTGACGTCACGCCTGCAGGTCAAACACAGAAAACAACAAATCTAAACCGTGGAAGCAACAGCAGCAGCTTCAGCAACACGTTAGCCATTTATTCAGGTGTTTTCACACATTTTTAGTAACATTAATTGAACGATTTATGGTCTAATATTTAGTGTTTGTCTATTGCAGGTCTCTTCATGATAGATCAGGAAATTACTGACTTTTTTCAGGCTGTAATCCATTCTTGTTGGTGCTTTTAGCATTAAAAGCTACAGAAATATGAACAAACTCATTTTATCACAATGAGATAAAACCACGATTTGTGTTTGTACGTCAAAAACTCACTAGCTAATAAGTTTGTCTTATTTTAAGATATCAAGACATTGAGCTTGTTTATTGTTATTTTTTTTCTTATTTTGAAGTAGAGACCCTTAATGTTTTGTCGTGATAACAAGACTTTGGATTTTTTTGTTTTTTTTTATAATCACAAAACTTCAGGATAAATGTTAATGAAGCATTTTGTCATCATTACATTCACTATTTCAACGAGAGCTCAGGTTTGCTTTGCATCAGGATTTTTATTATCTCCTCATATTGAGATAAATATCTTGAGTTCATTTTATAATAATAAACTTTTTTTTATCACATTTGGAAGAAATTTCTTTTTCACTTCAGTTAATTCATCACTGAACTTTTCTCTGTCATGTTTCATTATCTCACACTAAGCTGCAAGATTTCCATCTTTTTCTCACAAAGACAAATATCTTATCTTGTGTCGAGATGAAGAGACCTTGAGCTTGTTTTGTCAAAACTATTCCATTATCTTCCTTTATAAATATAAGACTGAGCTTGATTTGTTTGACTCCAACAACTTTTAGTGGACAATTCAGTTTTTAGGGATTCCTTCTACCCCACTTCAGATTTTATTTCTTGCTAAACTATAAAAATGTTTGTACTTGAAGTATCGTCGTCGTTTCCAGACTTCTTCTTCTCCTCCATGTAGCCGTGACTGAGCAGCTTGGACATGCTGACCGGAGGAGCTTTCTTATCGTAGGATCTGAGGAGGAGAGCGTCACGTTATCGAACCTCTAAAGCCTTCCAAATAAATCAAGTTTATATCAGTAAATGCGAGAGAGGAATAAGTTCTTACATTCTCTTATACTTGTTGGTCATGGACAGACCCTCCAGAGGCACAGCTGCATCATCTGGAGACATCTGCAGATTGAAACATCATCCAGAGTCACAGTTATATAAGCAGCAACAGCCTGACTGATGGCTGCAGAACTACAGGGACTCACCAAGTTACCAAACATGGAGAAATGAGCGGCTGGGGAAAATATCAGGGAAGCAGAGCAGAGAATGAAATAAAGAGGAAAACTTAAGGAAAAAAAAAAAACAAAACTGCCATGCTGTTAAAAATTTAACCAACCAGAACATTTTCAAATGATGATTTATCTGTCAGTTTTAACCCAGAAACTCAGCAACCTGCAAAAGTATTCACACTCCCTGAACCGTTTCACATTTTTCCAAACTGCAGCCTGAATGTATTTTACTGGGATTTTATGCAGCAGAGCAGTAACTTACTATTAAAGTGACCTCTGAATGCACCACACTATTCAGTTGTTTCTTTGTAACTAAACCATACATCACGTTTCTTCCACATAAAGTCCCAATAAATACAGCGAAACCTGTGGTTGCAATGTGAAAAACGTCAAGTGTGTGTGAATACTTTTGCACGTCGCTGTAATCCAGGTTTCCCAGATTAGAACCAGCTGGAATATTGGAGAGAACCGCAATCATGGACCCAACGTTTCCCCCTCCAAATTCCCAGGAAACAACAAAGTCCCTCCGGAGAATTAAATCCTGAAGCAATTTCCAAACGCAGGGATGAAAAACGAAGGTGGAAAATGAAGGAAAGTTGTGATAAAAACTGAAATAATGGCAATAACAAAAGATGGAGTGGCGTCTGCGTGGCATGAATGCTGGGGAGTGACTAGTTCGGTCCATTCACCTTCTCTTTACCATGGGAAAAACTATCAGTCTCTCTTTCCCAGGAGGAATTGTTATCAGTGCCAAAGGGAGCAGCCAGAGGCCGCCTGCCCGCCTTCATCTGGCTGTCAGGAGACGAGGCTTTGCTCCCGCTGAAAGCACAAAACCACGATGACATTCCATGTGAAAGTTCTGGGAACATTTCGCCTGCAGCCGCAACACTTGGGTGACAGACAGGAACATTTCGTCTTCCTCTGCTCTGGACTCTTCCTACGAAAACGTTTTCCTCTAAATCAGCGTCTGGCCCGTCTTACCTCTTTGACTCATCCCCTCCGAACCAGTTGGGCGGGTTGTAGGCTTTCTTCGGCGCGTCATCGTCATCAGCGTCGTGACTCAATAGGCCTGCAGCAGGAAGGGAAACATTCCTGTTGAAGCTAAAACTCTGCAGGCAGTCATGACTCTCATCTCCGCTCTGAAAGCACCAGGAGGGGTTTAAGTCACACCTAAAGCAGGTCAGTGACCCAATAATTACTGCGACCTCTCAGAGTCGGGAGCCGTTTCAAAACGATGAGCCAAATTGAGAATTCACAATGTTTTATTTGCATTTATTTCCCATTTTTTTCTGCAATAAGAAATTATTGTAATAAATCATAATATTGTAGTTTCATAATATATCGATAATAACACAAGTTCACAAAGACCAATAAACTTTAATTTTGTAAGGAAATCTTAATATTATCACTACTATTTCATTTCCAATCATTTGTTTTAATTAGTTGTAGTAATTTTTTTATTTACCATCTTTTTTTTGTAATGTATTTTTCATATTCTGTATTTATTTTGTAGTTTAAGACAATTTAAATACCAGAAACAAAACAAAAATAAAATTGACACTCAACCAAAACTATAAATAAAATTGATTATGTCTCTGTAAGCAAAATTCACCTTCAAAATATATTAGAAATTATTGAGCTCCTTTTAATTTTTTCATGCGATTAATCAATTAATTGCTTACTGCGATAGGCTCAGTCATGAAGTTAAAATGCTTCCTAAACATGAACAGGAAGGCAAACAAACAGCTACTAAACCAAACAGTGAAAGATGATCTTTATGACCAACTTGGATTAACTCTTGAACTGAGCAGCAATTTTAAATCTGTGGTTTATCGGCTCACCTTTGTGTCCTCCCTGCTTCGCCAGCTTGACGTAGTCCGAGTCGGTCTCAAATATCCCCACTCGCCGCCCGCTGACCCTCTCCACCGCCGCGCTCTCGGTGGCGGTCTGGCAGAGGCCGGGAATCTGGGAGGTGGGTCCGGTCACGCCGCTGTTTGCAGCTCCAGGCTTTATGCCTGCAGAAAAACACAAGCATGGCCTTCATTAAGCTGAATAATAGTGGCTCTCAGATGAAAATAGTTTCATTTTTCTACTGGTTTTATTGCCACGAATATGAAGAGGGAACAGTTTGCGAACTTTAGCCAGTCTCACCTCCGGGTTTGGTCCTTCGATGGTTGGGTACGGCAGCGCTCATTTTAGCTGACGACGAAAGAAAATCTGCAACCTAAATACAGACATTTTAAATTCACAACTGCCACAATTCAAGGAAGAAAAAAAGCAAAAAAAAAGAAAAAAAAAGAAACAAACTATAAAACACTTTTTAATTAAATGAATGAGCGACATTAGAGTTTAAATAAATCAATAAGAAAATGATTAAAACAGAATTATTATTATATTTTATCACTTCAGCTTCCTACTGTCCCCACATGGGGGCAGTATAAATTAAGCTGTCAGTTACAATTGAGAAACAGAAGATGCTTTCACTTGGATTCAACTTTAAACAGAAACAGTTATGATGCACGGCTCTAAAAAGGTCAGAGGTATTAGACGAACGCTGAGATCTGAGTTATTAGTTTATTTTTTTTATAGAAATGCAGAGATTCATGATGTATAAATCAAAGAAACATGGATGAATAGACAAATCAATGGATGGATAAATAAATGGACCAGATTCATGCAGATAAATATGTGCAATAGATGCATGGATGAGAGGATGAACAAAATGATTGGTTGGATGAGTAATAGATTATGATTAGATGGATGGATGAATGGATGAAGAGATTAAAGCAGATGGATGGATGACAACATGCATGCAAAAGGATAAACAGATGGATGCAGATGGATGGACGGATGAACAGATGCATGGAGATAAAATGTAAAATCTGGACATGGTGAGTAAATGTAAATGAGCAAATAGCGCTCAAGATTTACTCATTTACTACCGTCGGTTTTATTTCCATAGTTTTACTTAAAATAGATTTTAAAACCCTACATAAAACGTTTATTTACATAAATACATAATTTACATCACTCGGCTCAGGTTTCACCGCTAATGTGAGCAATAAATTACTGAGATAAGAGGCTAACAAAGCGTTGCTAACCGTGTTAGCCGCCTAGTTTCCACCGCTATCTCCATCTTTTTACAATGAAATTGTGATGCCTTTTTAATAAAGTGCTAATAACGGTTAATAAATAAGAAAATATAAATATTTCTTACTCTAATGTTGCTGTGTGCTTTTTTTGTATTTGATGAGTTGGCTTGCTGCAGGTAAAAGCCGATAGCTTCTTCTTTCCTCCTCACAGAGCTAACAGCTTCCTGTGGCACCTGCTGCTCTCTTCCTGTTCTCAAATCAAAGATCGTGTATTTAAAACGACGCCTTACACTGTGTGAGTTTTCTTTCCGAAAGGACTGTACGTTTATGATGCATGAAAATGCGGCAAGAGTGAGAATTCTGTGCTACGCAACCTCTGTTGGATACATGGATAGACGATCTTTGTTCTGCGGTCAAATAAAGCATAGAAAAATATCAAATTTAAGTTCAAAACTACTTTTCTGATCTCAATAGGGACGTTTCTAGAATGTTTTCAAGAGGAGATTCTTGAATGAATGAAACCCTAATACCCAAATGTGTTTAAAACAATCTCCAGATAAAGTATAGTATAGATTTGATTTATTAGTTATGGTTTCAGATTTCAGTAATCTGTTACCCTAAACTAAAAACGTGCGTGAGTCTTCATATCTTGAATTGTAATGCCATTTTTAAGATTAATCAGTCTAAGTATTTATTTTTGTGCATATTCCTCAAAAATAATGAACTATTCCTTTAGCTTAGCATCAAATCTGAAGTTGTGACACTGAATTTTGGCAGCCATATTGTCTTGCAGTCTTTTTTACTATGACCATGGGAGGATGCCCACTACTTATTGACCAAAAATGTAAACAAACAATAGAAAACTTGTTCAAGGCACAACTAATAACCAACAATCATATTGTTTTGTTGGTATTTAGTTAAACCTAAGAAGCTCATCATGAGTCCAGATCCACTTAGGAAAAAACAAGTAAGAAACAGAATCAGGTTGTTCAGACTTTTCAAATGTACACATAAATAAATAGCTGAGACAAGATTTCACTTGGAGTATTTGAGGCTTTTTATTTAATTTAAACTACTTAGTTTATTTAGATAATATTACAAGACTACAGGAAATGAAAACAAAACATATTGGGAAAAATTGTTAGCATTTAAAATAAATGTCATAGTGATTAAAACATTCAGTGCCTGAAAAAATAAAAATAACATTAAGAATTTACACCAACCTAAACAAAAAACAAAATTTCTTTTGGTTGACAAATAATTGAGAATAATAGACTTTTAATTCTGCTGACATCCAGGAATACCCACAGATGAAACATCCAAAAATGATTAGAAAGAGAAGAATTAGTAGGAAAACCTATATGACATTGCTGTTTAATAAAAATGCTTAAATGCTGTTATGCATAGAAGAAATTAGGCAGTAAAGGTTTCCACTTCAAACTGATATTTTTATAGTTTTTCATTTGATCTTTAAGACAAACTTTTACTTAAAACTGGTTCCAGTTTCTCAATTAAAACCAAAGAAAGACATCACGCTGGTTAATATTCAGGAAAGTTTGAATATGTTGCCGAGTTGTCCCGATTGGCCGTCAGACTGGTTCGCCTCCTTGGTGCTGGTGACCCCTCAGAGGTCTTTGCCACAGTCAGGACAGAAGATGTCGTTTCTGAACGTCAGGAAGCCTCGACCAACCATTGACGCGCTGCATTTTTTGCAGTTGAAGCAGTCGTTGTGCCACTGCCGATCCTCAAATGAGATATACTTGCTGCCCCCGAGACCTGAGGTGAAAACAGCAGAGAAGAGTCCCATGATTTTTTTTTTTTTTAATGCAATAACTCTGTAATTGATGGTGATTGGACACACCAGATCCCAAGTTAAGCATATGATCTTGAGAAAGTTGAGTTTAGATTGAAGGTGTTGCTTACATTGTTAAAATCGAACCAGTTACAGTTTGGTGAATCTTTCCAGCTTGATTTCACGACTAAAACTCTGAAGCAAAACTTCTCGTTTCTACTGTGACTTTTATCAAATTCTAAAATAGGATCTGAAGATTTGTGGGAGGTCATTTTACCACTGATTGGGTTGGTGCAGTGGGCGCATTTCTTTGCAAACAGGTTGCAGAAACACTCGAGGCAGAAGGTGGCGTCGTCTCGAGAGGTGAATCTCTGCCCAGCCAGCTGCATTTTGCATCCAGCACAAACGAAGCACTCCTTATGCCACGGCTGGTCGTGGTAGCTCACTCCTCCAGTCGTAATGGGCTAAAAGATCGAAAGAAAGCAAAGCAAAATAAACAAATGAGAAATTATTTTCAAAAACATTAGTTTGGCCATTGAACTTTTTGATTTTATGACAAAAACACCGTAGCTATGGCAACATTATTCAGGAACAGAAGTGAAAATAAAAACACATTAGCGAGCAGCAGATTTGTTGCCATTAAGTCACATTATCATAAAATCCTTGGGTCACATTTTATTATATTTTAAAATAAAGCAAAAAAAAAAATTAAAGGTAAATGCTAACTCTCAAGAAGTTAATTAGCCAAACTTGACTTAAAGCTTAAAAATGACAATCAAAAAGCTAATTAGTCTGGTTTGAAGCTCAAAGCTAATATCACAAACTGCTGGATACCTTAAGTGGGATTAAAGACAAAATCTAACTAACATTAGAGCTAATAGCTAACTGTTATAAAACTATTAGTCAATAAAGCTAAAGGCTAACTGAAGGCTAACGATCCTAAAGATAAAGCATATTTGGTATTAAAGATAAAAGTTAATTATTAGAAATGTTATTTGCCAAACTGGGATTAAAAGTAACAGTTAGCTATCATAAAACTAATGAGTCTAAATTAACAGAGACATGACATTTGGATTTTGTTTTACAATTAAATTCAATTTTAAACACTAAAAAATTAACCACTAAACATACTGAATGAGAAATTAGCAAGGCGATTAGCTGACTTGTTTATATAGCAACTCCTAGATTTTTACAATTAACCCTTAATTTTTCCTGAAAAAAATAAACAAATAAATGAGACTAAAGCTAAAACAATAAAAAAACAGAGTCTGAAAGAGATCAAACTGATAACAGTATTAATAATTTAAAATCTGTTATAGTTCATGTTAAAACACAGTAGGTTGCATAACTACTGAGTTCCAGTTTAAACAGAAACAGATATTTTCAGCAAACGTCCTCTGAATTAGTAGATTTAAACGTTTTTCTGCATCTCTCTGACATCACACTTTGCAGCCATCTTGGCTGTTTGCTGCTGACTTTTCCTCAAGTCAAACAGACGACTCCTGCCTGCCTGACCATCTGCTTGTTGCTCATATGTGAGTCTTTGTAGCACCAACTTTCAGCTCCTCTGAGCACAGAAAAAAACCCTACATGACCATATATTTGCAGAACATTTTAACTGGTTTTAATGGCGGAAATCATAGTGGGACATTGTGAGGATGTTTACCTTCATGCAGTGGACACACTGCAGGGCAAACAGTTTCTCATAGCAGGCCAGACAGTAGTTGTTCCCGTCCTTCTTGACGAAGCTCTTGGTGCCAATAGTCTGCTGGCAGAATTTGCAGATGAAACACTTCTCATGCCAACTGTTCCCCTTATGCTCCATCTTCTTGGTGCCTGGAATGAGAATACTGAATTGCAGATTTATTTGACTTTATATTAATATTCTTTCATACTAAACCGGTGATGTTCAAACGTTTTCCCTTGAGGGACAAAACGGTTAAGCCACGGGCCACAGAAAAACATTTTAAAACAAACCTTTTATGTCTTTTGTATCTGCTCAATAATAAACTAAAACATTTACATTCTATTGAAATCAAAATCAAAATTTTTTTGTTATAGAGAATGGATCAGTAAATCATTATAAATACATTAAAACAACCTTGAAAGATTGCATTAGTACAAGATGATGGTTTTCTTAGGACTGCAAGATTTGCTTTGAGTAAAATTAAGTCAATAATTTTGGTTCTGGTTGCTCCAGAATTAAGATAGATAAAAATTATCTATTAAAAAAAATACCCTAAAAATAAAAAAGTGTCCATCTGTGTTTGCAGACGAGTTTGTCAATTATACATTTGCGGTCTGGGGGCTGACTAACATCCTTCAGAGGGCCATAAATGGGCTGCACTTTGGACATCTGTGCATTAAACCATTTTAGCAACAGCATAAGGAGTTTTTCTTGTACCTGGCATGATGGTCTTCAGGCAGGCATGGCACTTGGAGGAATACTCCAGGCAGTAGCAGTCGGTGCACATCAGGAGGTCGTTTTTGGTGGCAAACGGTTTGTCGACCAGAGAGCGGCTGCAGTTGTTGCAGAGGAAGCATTCGCTGTGCCAGTGACAGTCCTTGAAGGACAGATCCTTCAGAAAACAATCAAGAGGGTCACAATTTTTATTGTGACCTAAATATTCCATCAGCAACAAATTTAAATAGATATTTTAAAAGAATGAAAGTTACTACGTGTTTAGTGTTAGCACTGCGGCAGAGCTGGTTGCAGAACATTTAAAAAACGCCTAGAAACAAAAATGATATAATAATATAATATTCTAAATGTATAATAATATTAAGTGCTAGCAGGAATATTATATTATATATTTTGTATTTTTTCATTGTAAGACAGTAGAACAGCTGAAAGTGAATCTCAGCTTGTTATTCATGTTTACACACCAGATTTTGTTAGCTAGCCCTAAAATTAACTCCAAAAATGATAGGATTTTATCATCTGTTCTAAAAATTGAAAGAAAGAAAAACAACAACTGAAGACAAGTCTGCATTTCTATTAGCTAGCAAGATGTTACAGAAGTTGAATAAAATAGACTCATGCACCTCCATGAACCCTCAATTTTAAGGTTTTTGGACTTAAATTATTGTAATCAATAACTTCTTATTGATTACAACGATTAGCCACTGTTTTGATTTGTCCCCCAGAAGAAATTCACACTTTAAGTATGTATTTAATCTTACAAAATTAAAATGATGGAGAAATATTTTAATTCAAGGTTAACTGTGGTTATCATCGAATCTGAAACAAGACCAAGTAAAGAAATCACAGAAGTTGACCAGCAACAAAACGTTGGATCTACATTGGAGTTAACATGGATGCATCACCTTGCTGGTGCAGCTAATGAGCTTCTTGCACTTTTCACACTTGCTGGAGAAAAGTGCCTCATAGCACTTGATGCAGTACGGATATTCCTCCTTCAGGATGTACTTCTGTCCGTACAAAGAGTCCTTGCACTCTGTGCAGTCGTAGCGCTCAGACATTTTGACTCAGATCTCCTCGCGGAGTCTTCTTCTCTGCAAAATACAATGAAATTAGTTTAAAAGACAACAGCCGTAATTACATAACCTCACAGAACGATTTACGGCGTAGAATAAAAAGATCAGACTGAGTTCCTGGAATCCTAGAGATTTGTAGTTTTACAAAGGAAAACCGTACGCCCTCAAGATCATGTGGTCGTAAAATCAACTAATTGCATTAACCTGCACCAGACCCAGTCCTCAAAGCAGTTAAGCCTCGACGACCATTTAATTAAATACTACATTCAACAAATTAGCAGAGAAATGCCACAAACTCTGGAGTAAATTCCACTTTATTAATGGAAATTACATGATTTTAAGTCTAGTTTGTACACAACAGTAACGTTTCCACCTTCAGAGCCTCTGTTTCAACACCATTTAACATTTTTTACTTTTCACCGTTTCCAACCTGAAGTGAACAGTAAATTCACCAATATTCCCTCCAGAACCTTTTAAACTCCTTCATATGTCCTCATCACACTTCTTCAGGATTCCCAAACTTATCCTTTATGTTGTAGACGACATTTTGCACCAAACGTTCCCGTTCCTTACGCTATAACCTTCTTTAAAAATAAAGATTGAATGAGATCCTGGTTGAAGAATCGCAAATACGCTCATAAAACAATTCCTTAACTTGCAATTAGCAATCCTTTTAAACTCCATTTGATGTCTCAATATGCTCCAGATTTGAGATCAAATACAACCATCAGTTCTTACCAACCAGCTGTTGATTTTACAGTGGACCTTAACGCCAAATTATTAGAAGAACATTATCCTGTTCACAGATTTTTTTCGTAGAGCACATCTAAAATATTCAATTTCAGAAATTTGCAGGTGGTTTTACCTCCAGCCTCAGTGAATACCAGAGTAGATTTGTGTCAACCTGGAAACCCTAAAACGAATCCAAATATCTTTAGTTTCTAAGTTTCAGAAAAGCAAACGCAGAACCCCTTAAGAAGTCTTTCTACTCTAAATGACACCAGTTACTTCTCTGAAACCAGTTTAATCATCCATATTGATATTAAATACCTCTATTTCTATAGAAACTGAGTGACAGACTTCTGTAAACCAGATTTACTCCCTTTATTTTGCAGTGAACTCCATCCTCTCTTCTTGTCCTTATTATCATCCCTTCTAAATCCCTCTAACTTGTGGCTCAGCTAGTTGTACAAACTTCAACAAAACCAATAAATAAACACCAACAGTGTTGAAAAAGTTACGACTTTTCCCCACGGAGTAAATAAAGTTAGAGGAAACCATGAAGGTCTTACCTGCCCGGCTTGGTTGCCGTCTGAGACCGGAGGTGTCTACAGTACGGAGTACTTGGTGTTTCTTATTAAATTAGTCCAAACCGAGACCCGTGACCCGGCAGGAGGGTGGAGACGGGCGGCCGGAGCCGAGGAGGCAGGCTGGTTTACATTCAGCCGCTATAAAAATCACAGCAAACTGATTACATTTTCAAAACAGAAGAACGAAAACACATTTTGGTGATGATAAAGTGATGCAATTTTAACACTACCTGTTCTGCACAACACTGTTTACTACACTGCTGCACTGAAAGCAGTTTTTTATTTTTCAAAATGTTATAGCACATCCATATATGAGCATCTGAAGTATTATCTGAACATTTTCCTGGCAGAATTAGACTTAAAAGTCGCATTAATCACATTTTCAGTAAAGTTTAGTCTGCGTTTTCTATTCCAAGTTCTGACTAACCATCTAAACTAAGTATTTATTTCAAGATGAAAGGGGATTGGTTAGGAGGTTCAGGAACCATCCCATAATAACCGGTGAGTACCAAAACCTGAGAGTGACCATCCGACCACAGTGAAAGCAGTTTTTCTTTACATTATGGTGTGTTTTATTTCCAGTGGACTCGTTATATTGCATAAAGTGAAGGATTTTTCAACGTAATGTTAATACTTTGACACAGTTAAAGGTTCTGTTCAGAAAATGGCTCAAAATAAACATCAGATCTGGTTTCAGATTGGATGAAATAATCTCCCAAAGCGAACAAATTGAACCAACAAAACTGAATCAACTTCTGCCAAGATGAGGGGTTAAATATCCAGAATTATTCCACTTCTGTTTACATATAATAGTACATAAGTTAAGTAAAACTTGTTCAGACATTTAATTAAATATTCAATAGTTGCATTTGAGGGAATATGGATTGAAAGAAATCCACAAAAACATCAAATTTGAGCTCCAAATTTGTGTTTTTCAACATCATTTTAGTTGTGTTTTGCACGATAATTACACAATTAGATAAACATCAAAACCTCAAAATGATTACGCCCCAATAAGTGGAAGTAAACATCTCACCTACGAAGTAAATCAGAGCTGCCAACCACATGGGTTGTTAATGTAATTAACTTGTAAGCATCTGACTGGAAGCTGTGAATCTTTCCTCAAACCTGTCAGCGCCACATTAAATTCGTATGAATAAAATTTTCTTCACATCACAAGACGATGAGAAGCTGTAAAAGGCTGATTGTTGGCTGCTTGGCCTGCTGTGAAGCTGCTACTCTGTGGTAAGAAGGCTTCGTTTACTCCAAATCTAATAAAGGTGATAGTTTAACATAATTACGTAGCGTCGCAGAGTTTCCAGGAGACAAAATCGCTCAGGTATGTTTTCACACACGGACAAAACAAATAATTTATATCTATCTAAATTTAACATGATACATCCTATATAAACAATTACAACAAATTTATTCAGCTACTTTTTGGTTTTGAGTCACAAATGAAATGTATTTTTCCCAAATTATCCACTTCTGTGTCCGGTATTCACTTTCTTAACGTCGTTTAGCCTTGGATCATCTAATTTTACCCATGTGAGGAATCTATTTTGATATATCATGGCTGACACATTAAATAATGAAATAACACCAGACAAACCAAACAAAAGACGAAGGGTAAACAATAAATAAGATAAAAGTAGGATGAGATTTAACCTGTGAAAGGGCCTATTGTCCTGGAGGTCAGCTGATTAGCAATATCCAGGTAAACATACTGATCCAAAACAAGTCACAAGGTTTAAATATAAATATAGTTAAACATAAAAAAGGCATGAACTTTGTAATGCTTTAAAATATTGTACAGCCCTTAAATTAGCTTAGCTAATGTAGCTTCTATCTGCTAGCTACATGCAGCCTTCCATGATGGCGGTTCTTGTGAGAACTAATGCATTAGTTCTTGTGAAATCAGTAAAAGTGAAATCAGAGGATTTCAGAGGATTTCACTTTTAATTACTGCAGAAAAGAGGAAAGAGGCTGCAACAAACCAAAATGTGGAAAATGTGAATACTTTCCAGATAAACTGTATTTGTTGATGCTGGTATGCAGTTAGTCGTCTACTCTTTTCTGTCCAAGTTGATTTGTATTTCCACATTACAAGAAAACAGAAGCAGGTCATACATCTGAGCTCAGGTTAAAAAGTTTGTAATTAGGACATTGGTCAAATTATCAATCAGATGTTTCATTATTTAGCCTCCTTCCTGTTCCTGATTTTTCATAGAGAAACAAGCGAGGGTCTATTCTGCAGACTAAATGACAGGAATGTGCATCATGGTGTTAGACAGGAAGGAAGATCTTAAATCTTAAAGTTTAAATGAATTAGCAACAAAAAACAATTTGTTTTTCGACTTGATTTGACTGCTGAAGCCTTCTTATTCTCTTACATTTAGAAGAGAAATAACATAATTATCTGTACCTAACCAACAAAATGACACATTATGTTGTTCCTTGAGAAGAAACAATGAGCTGCAAGTTTTCCTGGGTAACATCAGGTAACAAACCTTCTTTGGAACAAAACATTGCAGGTTTTCAGGTTTAATAAATCAACTTAAAACCACATTATTTCCAGACTCCTCTGGCAGTAACTGGAACAAACTTTATAACAAAATCTGTTAAACAACTCCGCTTATCACTTGACGTTTTTTAAAGTCATGTCTTTCAAATTACTTTATTGCTAAATCTGTCCACTTCCTTTCTTCAACTTGATGTAAATTTAGAAATCATGATTCCATTTAGAGAAAAATGAGCAATAAATAATCAAGAGCATGTTTTATTGTGCTATTTTTAACCTCCTTGATTGTTTTATCTGCATACATAATGCCAGTATTGAGTAAAAAAAAAAAAAAAAACACATAGTATATGTATGCTGCTTTTGGAGAAATGGCTTCTTCCTCTTTAAGTGGCATTTCATTCCAGGAAAGTACAAGATACTCGCTTATGTTTGCATAAAGTTTCAATAATTTTAGTGTATTTAGATGCTGAATACATTTTAAAAACATTAGCACTTTCTGAGACATATTTTTGTAATCCTAAACGCAGAAAAACAGGAATAATTTAGTCGGATTTCATTTTTCACACAGAAAAAAATATTAAGTGTGTGCATATACAGCAAATGCATTAATCTGGTTTCAACTGGAAGTAGTTTTACGAAAATTTTACAGAAAACAAAGCAACCTGGCGGCAACTCCTGCTAAATGTTTAGAACTTGTTTACACCCAGAGCTAATTAGAGCGATTTGCTTTGTGAATTAGATACTGAACCGGGCCAAAACTTGATCAAATTCGATGTGTAACAGTGTTAAGGAGTCTCTCAATGGTTTATTTCTTCTCCTTTTTATTTATTCCTCTCGCCAATAAATCCAAAATAGTTTCAGATATTGTTTCATGCATGATTAAACCTTTTAAAAGCAAGAAAAATGGAATAGAATGTGAAAAAAATACCCTTGTTTAATTTAATTTTTGTGTTTTACGTTTAGCTACTTGACTTAATATTAAGGTTTTCCTATTTCCTTTCCTTTAGGGTAAACACTGCTGGAAGGAACCCAGGCGAAGCGCTTACATAATTAGTTTTACCATCTTCTTCCTAAGAGAGGGGAATTCTGGGAAGTTTTATGAACTGTGGCGTGATCCGATTAGCCTCTCCAGGCCCATTCACACACAGAGGAGTCTAGTTAAAGACCATATGTTGTTCATTTGGTCTTCAAGTCAAGACTGTAACTCTACAATCACTTTTATTAGCTGCTGCATTTCTGATGTAAACTAGTTTAATCAATAAGGACTCACTGCTCATCACATGATAAAAGCTAAATTAGGTTAAATACTAAATATTAAGTTTTGTAAATAGTATTGCTGTTGTGCATCCAGTTAAAGTCCTCAATGCATTTTCTTTACTTATTTTTCTGTTTATTATCTCTGTATGCTTGTAGTTGTGTGAAGTCTCATTTTATATAATTTTTTACATGTTATTTTTGAATAATATAATTTTTGAATGATAATCTTAAAAGTTCAGCTTAGTTAAAACCTTTTTGTTCATCTTTGGGGTCTGAGAGGGATTTTATATATGTTGTTGTGAATCTCTGGGATTAAATTTTTGCTGGTTCTGGTCAGTAAAAGTTCTCTAAAAGCCTAAATAAATTCACATGTGGAAATATTTGTTTAGAAAAAGTAAAAAAAGAAAAAAGAAAAAAAAAGAAAAGAAAAGAAAGAAAAAAGGAGGAAATAGTAGGTAAAAACTAATACTTCTCTTGGTTTTAGAACAATTTTGATTTTTAAATCTCCGTTTTTAAAAGTTTTGCACAAAAACACAAAGTGCATGTGATAGGATAATCAAATGCCAAGAGAAACAGGGATCATGTGCTTCTTGATCTTCCTTATTAGTCCTGAACGTTTCCTGGAGCTTCCTCTTTCACGGTCAGGATCAAGTCCTCCAGCTTTACCTCGATCATTATTACATTTCAAAAAGTCACAAGAATGAAAACCGATAACTGTTGAGTCAATTCCTGCCCCCTGGTGGTTAAAACGCACAAAATTATAGATGCACACACGCTTAGAAAGTCTTTTGAAGCCTCTCCCAAACTACAAATCCTAAAATAATCTGTTTAAACAGTTATAAGTATTTATAACTTTTTAAATTAGGTCACCAAGGCCCTGGGAAAATAGCAAAACCAATTTAAAATCGAGTAAAAAAAATAAATAAAAATTTGAGACGTTAAGCCAATTGTACCTACGTAGAGGGGGTGTTCTGATAGTCAGAACACATAAAAAGCAAAAATAGTAAAAATGTTAAAATGTGATAAAATAATTAAGAATTTTATTTATGCATTTTCAAGGAAAACTTCGATAAGTTGAGCGTTTTTCCTTTGGTGCGCTGCAATATCATTCCACACCTATTGGTGGCGCGGCGTTGTTTTGGTTACTGTAGCCAAGAAGAAGAAAAAGTTGAAAACAGGAAGTGTTTGTAAACAAATACGTGACGGATACCAAACGGGGTTAAGCAGTATTCTTACACATTTTTTTCTCTTTTTTGATGAAATGAGAGAAATGTAGCAGAGAGTTGAAGATGGGGGACAACCAGCGGGAGGATGTCGGAGGAGGAAACTCGGACTGGATGTCCCGTCTGCCGGAGGAGCTCCTCGACGTCCCGCTTTGGAACCTGGCTATTCCTGGTAACACCTGAACCGCTCAGGAAATACCCAAACGTTGTTTTAAATCTTAATACTAACCGTCTGTGTGTGTGACAGGGAGTCATGACAGCATGTCCTTCTGCCTGGACATGTCCTCCCCGGTGCTCAAGTCAGAGCCTTGGCTTCTCCGGCTGACGGACCGACTCTTCCCCTGCTTGACCCGACCCTGTATTTACCGCTGGTCCACCACACAGGTACCGGGGTCTAATGCAGATCTTTGTTTCATGTCTTTTAGTGGTCATCCTTATGATATTTTTTCTTGCAGCAATCTGTCCTCTGGTATCAGTGTGAGCTCGGTATTCGCTACTTGGACCTGCGGATCGCCAGGAAGCCAGCAGGGGGCAGCAGTTTGTTCTTCGCCCACGGGATCTACACGCTGATGAGCGTCAAGGTGTGTGAAGGAGACAGAAGGAGAGGTGTAAAAGAAGCACTACTTCAACATATTTTTACTCAAGTAAAAGTAAAAAGTAGCCATCCAAGAAATTACTCAAGCGTAAAAAATATTTGGTAAAATGTCCACGCAAGTACTGAGTAACTGATCCTAACCAAAATAATTTAATAATTAAAAATTACATACTCAGACGGACCAAAATGTAAAGTTAAGTGGACATTTTGGTATTTTAAGGACCAAAATGACAATAATTTATATGAAGCAACAAAAAATAACAAAATCAGGCAGAAGAAAATCTTTCCAAATCAGTTTAATAAAAAGAAAAAAAAACTTATAGGTGTGTGTCGCTGTCTGGGGAAGTTTTGGTTAAAACATGTTTTTCATTTAGTGGGTAGAGAATCCAGAAATTTTACTCGAGTAAGAGTTTTAATACTTCATAATAAGATTACTCAAGTAAAAGTAAAACATTTTCTCAAAAAAGTTACTCACGTAAATGTAATTGAGCAACTATTATGGACAGAAGAAAAGCTGGGTTCTTTATTCTGGGTTCATGTGTTTCTGTGTGTGTAGGAGGCTCTGGAGGAGCTGGCATCGTGGCTGGACGCTCATCCCAAAGAGGTCATCATCATCTCCTGCTCTCACTTTGAGTCTCTGACTGATGAAGATCACGTCCAGCTGGTGGACTTCATCCTCTCGCTCTTCAGCACGAAGCTCTGTTTGTCACAGGTTGAGAATCAAAGCATCTCCTAAAGACACACAAGTTATCAGTGAACTTTATGTGCATGTGCTGTGTGTGCAGGACACTCCCACGTTGCGTTCCTGTTGGTCTGGAGGTCAGCAGGTCATTCTCTCCTATGATGACCTGCAGATGGAGTGTCAGCACCGCCAGCTGTGGCCAAAGATACCTTACTGGTGAATTTAGCACACATTTAGAAGCCATATTTCCTTCCACAAAAAAAACAACAAAAGATTCACAAATTACTATCTGGCCTCTTGGGGGCGCTGTGTCTGCAGGTACGCTGACAGCCCAGATCCAAAGGAAGTGATCGCTTATCTGGAGGAAAAGAAAAGTCAAGGAAGACCAGGTACTTCAGTTTTAAACCTGTAAAACAAGTTGAGTCCCATTAAAACCTTAAAGGAATGTTTCTGCAAGTTTCACTGTAGGGTAGCGTGTCCGTAGTCAGTATCTGACCTGGAGCAAACGGAGAATCAGGAAGGAATGTGGACTGACAGACCAAACAGACTTAGTGTTTTGTGTTTCCAGGCAGTTTTTACGTCAGCGGTCTGAACCTGACTGAAGACGCTCGCTACATCCTCCTCCACCCCCTCCAGAACCTGAGGGTAATGACGGTGCAGGCGCTCTCACCGCTGCTCCGTTGGACCGCAGAGCAGCGCCCCGGTCCGGGAGTGGGCGGAGTCAACATCGTGTGCTGCGACTTCGTAGGTTTCAGCCAGTTCTGTTCGATCGTGATCGGCCTGAACTTCAAGCTGGTGAAAGCTGCAGCCAGGACTTCCTCTGGTTCCTAGTTACCTCCGGGATGAACCGCTTGAACTGGTTCCACTGGTTTAGTTGGGAACAGGGGTCACCAACTCCAGTCCTCGAGGGCTACCATCCTGTAACTTTTAGATGCGTCTCTGCTCAAACACACCTGGATCAAATAAACTGCTTGTTTCCAGCCTATTGCAGAGAGGAATGAATGCTGGTGAGGGAATTCAGACATTTTGGAGGAGAGGTGAATCTAAAAGTTGCAGGATGGTAGCCCTTGAGGACTGGAGTTGGTGACCCCTGGTTGGGAACATTAGTGCTCAGTGTTACAGAAAAACATTTGGAGCAAGTTACCAGAATCTCCACACTGTTGTGTGCAATTTCAACCGCAATTAATTTGTTCCTCATGTTTATTATCAATTAATTCATCTTAAATTTTGCTTCACAATTATTATTGATCAAATTTCAATCAATTTAACTGCAAGTTGTTACACGTTCAAACACATTCCTAAGTAGCAAATCTAGTTTTATAAATCATGTGTATATATATGTGTAAAAAATTATTTAAATCAGTGTTTTCTTCTGTGAAATCAAATATTTTTGTACAACTGAATGAACTCAATACAGTTGGTTGAGCTCAGACAAATCTGTTTAAGGGTCTTTTTTATTTTAGTTTTATGCTTTAATTAAGGCTTTAATTTAAATATTCACCATCTTCTCATTACTTATTAGTCACTCTGTCTATATGTCAGCACACAAATCAGAGATATCTACTAAATTAACAAGTACCAGAGAATTGGAAAATGTCTAAATTACTTGATTTCCTGAATAAATTACGACCAAAAAACCAATTTTTATATCAAATAAAAACTGGTTGCGTTATGTCTTCGATTCTCATTTAGTAAATTTGTTCCCACAGACGAACAAATGAGGACAATGTTTTTTTTTTTTTTAGGAGGAGCTGAACCTCCCAAAGTAATTTAAAAAACGCACCATCACGCTTTCCCACACAAGTTTATTCAACCATGACATCTCTTTCCAGGATGACAGAGAAACAATCTCCAGCTGAAGTTATAATAAAAACAGTGCACAGCAGGTTAATGGCTGAATCCTTATGTATCTGTTCATACATTTTATATTTGTGCTCCCAAACTTTGAAAGCAAATCACATCACACGTTACAGTCGGAGTAAAAAAAGCAGTTGATTTAAAAAAAATAAAAAAAACCTAATAAATATCCCTTTGTTATTGATATAAAATATAGTTTTAAAATATTCTCCATCTTGTAGCAAAGTGATAAATGGATAATACTCATGTGCCATGGGCTGCAGTCAGTGTACAGAAGTGAAAAATATACATTTCACAGAGAAGAATCATCTAATCTTTGGTTTGTTCAGTCAGTTGGGTTTACTGGATTTACACGCCTACTCACCTGTTTTTCTGTGGAATGTGATTCCAAGTTATTTGCATATTTTTGGTTGAGCATATCTAAGAAAAAATTTAAAAGAAAAGGCAGCTGGGGAAGCTGAAGTACCTTCCCAGCTTGCAAACCCCAGCTATTGGCTGGGGTTTGCAAGATTTATTTTCCTTGCAGCTGATTGGCTGAACACCCAAAAGCAGAGATAAAATAGACTGTAGATGTTAGCTTCTGTGGTAGTGCTAAGACGGTTTCCACACTGCGTAATAATGCATACTGAAGAATATTTTTGTCAGAACTATTAAAATAGTCAGTTATAAGCATTTTTAGCGGGCGGCTATGGTCCCCAAGACCAGATAAAAATGTGTAAAAAGCCTCTTTTTATTACAGTAGCATCATCACTTCCTGGAGAAATTGAAAAATCCAACTTTTAATTTGAAAGCCCATTCTTCTAAGCCACTCTCCAACATGGAAAAGACAAGTGAACATATCATTGGAGCAAAGCAGATGTCTTAGTCTTCATATGGCAAAAAAACGGAAAATGTTTCTCCTCCAAACAACCAGGATAACTTAAGAGTTTCTGGCAACTTGTTCATCATTACTGTAATGTCCCAATTAGGGCAGACAGAAGGTGGTAGTTACAATATTTAAGAAAGGGGATTGTTGGGGAGTCACTCTTCTGGGCCTTTTTGGAAAACTGTCTTTCTGGGTGTTGGAGGGAATGACCCAGACCAGTTGTTGGACCATTATATTCAGGAAGAGCACCGTAATGAGGTGTTTACCATTAATTATCCAATCTAAATTGATTTTGTGGATGTGGAGAAAGCTTATGACCTTGTTCGCCAATGAATTTTGTTGGAGTATCCAGTCCTTGAAGATCCAATCCAAGAGTTACGATCGCTGTTCGCATTCTTGGCACAAAGTTGGTCTTCTCTAGGCTAAACCTAGAGAAGACCAAGGTGTAGTTGCAGCTTGCTTGAGAACCTCAGGAACTCATCTTTGGTTTTTGCAGACTATATGATTCTGTTTGCATCTTCAAGCCACTAGTAGCTCTACTGGTAGAGCCACTGCTCTGCCACATTGAAGTAAATCGAGGTGCTTTGGATGCTTCATTTGATGGTCTTTAGAGTTTTCTCCAGGCATTTTGCACTGAGGAGATACGTGAAGACACCCAGAATCGACTTGGGGGAGTGCATTACCTTCCAAATGTCCTGGAATCTCCTAACGTAGCTGCAGAGAATCACTTGGAACCGGTTTCCCTCTTGAACTTGTTACCCATGTAACTTAATCTCAGAAAGTTGGAGAACAAAGGAAGGATGGATGAATGAACTATAATAAAGGAAGATTAATTCCTGGCCTGCCTTAACTTTAGAGTAGTGAAGCAGTTTGAAACCCAAGGTAAGCAAGAAAACAATGATATTCCTCCAACATAAGACTGAGTCACCTGAGTTTAACCAGATGTGTAGGATGATTCTCTCTAGCACCATAAATCCAGGCTAAACAAACATAAAGTGATATTTCATGATAAAAACATATATACAATGCAACACAAACGGTGTACGGACAAGTTAAAGCTTGGACTAGATCTATCTTTGCCTGCTGTCACGGATGTAGCTGTTCTCGACACACAGCACAACGTAGGAGCTGGAGCAGCTGCTGGAGCTCTGCTGCAACAGGCTGCGGCTCTGCAGCGGCGACGCCATGCCCGTCAGCGCCCGTTCCCCGACGCGCCACGCCTCGCAGTAGTTGTTGACGTCCCGCTGACCCCTGCTTGTCGACCCGTGCCACATCATCTTCTCTGGCCTTGGAGCGGCAAACAAAGCGGCTGTAGCGAGCCTTTACTTTCAGATTTTAGTTTTGTGTGGAGTGTTGCCTCACCATGTGTCGTCTTGGAGAACATCTTTGCCGTCGAAGGAGTAGATCGAAACGTTGTCCCTCATTCTGCTGTCGCTGAAAATGCGGTTCCAGTTGTCGAACAGAACCTCATCCTGCAAACAAACATGCATCAGAATTAGGTTTTACAAATTCAGGGCTTTATTTTATCAAGCAGATTAGCTTCAGCACCTTCAGGTTGACTATTGGCACGTTTTCCCTGTTGGAGCTGTAAACGATGCTGTTGAGATCTTCCAGTTTGGAGGACAGGAAGGCTCGGAAAGTTCCCTTCATCCCGATGGCCTGGGCCTGGGTGAAGCACAGGAAGTCTGCGCCGGAGATGCCTCGCATGCCGCCCTTCTGAGGGCTGTTCAGCGCAATCAGGTGGAGCTGGGGAAACAAACCACACGTCTCTAAGAATACTTGAGAAGATTTTGACTGACTCAATTCTTCAGAAAACAACAAAGAAGGGGATTTTCTTGGTTGTTCAAGTTGTCCAAGACTTGCTCTTTGTGTCATTGTAAATATACTTCCATCTTGTCTTACCGCTGGTCCTGAGGTGTGTCTGTGGATGGGAGCCTGGGGAACCGGAGGCGGCGGTCTCTGAGGACGGGTGACCGGGTAGCGGGGGTCCAAATACCGACCGTCCGGCTGGTTGAAGCGGTCCGTGTAACTCGGGTATCTGGGATTCGATGGCTGTGGGTAAACCAGATCTGTCTGGTACCGAGAGTCGGGTCGGTACCGGGGATCAGAGTCTGGGGACTGGATGACGGGGCGCGACGCCTCGACTGCGACGCCCTGAAAATAATGTTTAATGGGTTAAAAAACAAGAAGTCATGTGGTTTAAAAACTTAAAACAGGAAACCACACTCACCGATTCACTTGGTAAAGAAATGTAGTTCCCAAGCTGAAAGTAACAAAAAAATTTGTAGTTTTAAACAATTTTTGTGGCAAATTTTGGATCATTACTCAGAAACAAGTTTCACCTGAACTTGTCGGACTCCATCCCGGACTCGTACGTAGAGATCCGTTTGGTCGATAACGTACACCAGAGATCCTTCAGGCTGCCTTCTAGCTGTGGCCGCCATGGTGTCATAAGACCTAAAGACCGTCACCTGAAAACACAAAACGATGACTCAGCATCTTCTTAGACAGTTTTATTCATTTGTTTGATTCTTTATGCTATAATGGATCCAACAGGAGAAAAAAACAGCTGCAAGTCCATGAAGATTGTTCAGTTTATGGTTTTCAAGTAATTATTTACAGAATTATCCTCGTCGTTGGTATACTTTTCATAATATTTGAGATTAAAAATTGTATGCATCAATCTAAAAATATCTAAGTGAACAAAAACTCACTCCTGAGGAGAGTCCTGGAAGACCTGGAGCTCCAGGAGGTCCTGGGGGTCCAGGAATACTGATAGCTGCAATAAAACACAGAAAAAGAAAAACCTTAAACACATCTTTAGACAGAAGCTAATTTTATTCCTTTTTCTTGTTTTTTTTTTCTTCTACAGTTTTTCAAAACCTCAGTTTGTCCAATAAAATAATAAAAAATATATCCATCCTACTTTTGCAGTCATATCTAAAAAATGTACCAAAATATCAATTTTAAGATAAAACTATGGTAACGATGCCAGCTCTACTTTTAGTTTTTTTGGGGGTTTATTAACATCATTGTTAAGAGTTTGTCATTGTCATAATTAATAAAAAGTAATAATGTGATGTGTGACAGTTTCTGCAGCTGTTTTATCATAATGTGTGGGTCATTATTAAATTAGACAGATGTGAATAAACAGGTAAGTTCTTTAATTTCCCATAAATCTGTTCGTGGAGTTACTCATTTAAATTTCAACATCCAGAGTACAAATGAAATACACTCCAAAGAAAACATAACAACCATATTAAAAGTTTTATTATGAAGCAGTAGGTAACTTTAGATGAGAAAAGAGAATTTGTTTTTATAACTGGACTCACTCTGTGTTCCTCCATAGGGCCCAGACAAGGATGGAGGTCCGGGTGGCCCTGGTGGTCCAGGTTGACCGTCATAACCTCTTCCTGGGGCTCCAGGAGGCCCCTGAGGGCCCGGTGGACCAACAACCGATTCTCCTTTCGGACCCTGGTCAGAGAGACACCTTTGATTGTCAGGATACTGGAATGTCACCCAGACAGAAAAAAGTAGAAATTTGTTTGTTTTCCATTCAGAGTTAATAACTTCTAGTTTTTTAAAATGCTGGTATGTAGGAAATGCCAGACGTCTGTCTTTGTGTCACTTATGGCTGTAAAATATATATATTGTATGTTTTCAGAGCATAAGTGTTAGCAGAAAATATCATGCTTCTACATTGTGGATTGATTTTCAAGTGGACATTTATTTAAAATACATATATTTTCATCACATATGTAAATATTTCATTAGTGCTCGAGTGTCTCTGACCCACTAAAGTAGGAATACATCCTGTAAAAAAAAAAAGAGTGGCTCATCCTTGGGAATAATTTCCAGAAGCTTGAAGATGCCAAATTCAGCAGTTCAAGCAATTATACGCAAGTATAGACATGATGGGAATGTCTGACCATCTTACAGTTCAGATGGGAGACGGGTTCTGGTCCAAAATGTGTAGACTGACTCCAGAAGAGAAGCCCAAGGCCTTGTGAAGATGCTGCTGAAGCTGGTAAGACAGCCAGGGTCAAATTTGTCTTGAGCCAAAGGCCGCTCAGCGAGGAAGAAGCCATTACTCCAACTTGCAGTTTGCAAATGTCCACAGGGACAAAAACCTTCATTTTGGAGACATTTCCTGTGATCTGATGAAACTAAAGGGATACTTGTACCAGCCTAGCTGTGAAGAATGGTGGAAGCATCATGCTCTTTTGCTATAGGAGGAACTGGTACACTTCATAAATTGATGGCATCAAGAGGAAACAACATTATTCCAGATGGACGATGATGATGATACTCAGCATTCAGCCAAAATGGCACAAAGTGACTTAAGTACAGCAAAGTCAAAGTTTGAACCAAAACTCCAGCAACTATTGTGAGAAGCTTGAGGACAGAAACCCAAAACATTTGACTCAAGTCACCATTCAAAGGCAATGCTACCAAATACAGAGGAAATGGATGTAAACGGTGGTCTTACTTGTGGTCCAGGCCGTCCTGGTGAGCCAGCTCCTCCTCCGTATCGGGGGTCATAATAACCGCCGCCTGGTTCTCCTTTCTCTCCTTTCAAACCCACTTCACCTTTCAACTCATTCTGGGCAAAACCAAAATGATTTTCACTTAAAAACGAACTGATTTAATCTGCAACACAGTTAGAATTATGGACATAGTGGGTGATTTTACCTTTAAAGTGTAAAAGTCAAAGCCTCTTCCCAGACCTGAAGAACAGAGACGCACACTGTAAATATTTACCTCTTATTGTATTTGCTCCATATATATGAACATCAACTAATGCTACCTTGAATTTCAAGTATTCCTGGTGGTCCGGGATCGCCTTTCTCTCCTTTAACTGTGCAAAAAAGGAGGAACGATAACATAAATAGCAGCAAATTTGTGAAAGTTTGATTTGCATGAAAGAAAATCTGAAACTTTACCTGCGTAATTCCTTGAGTACCCGTCATACCCCTAAAACAAAGACAGGAAGCAGTCAGAGACAAAGTCATTGTTCCTTGATCTAAATGGAAATCAGATGTCTCGACCCAACTCACGCCTGGAGGTCCAGGAGGCCCGGGGGGCCCCGGAGGTCCTGGGGTGCCCTGAGAAACACCAAGCAATGATTAACGTCTTCATGACTCACTTGTTCCAACACCAAAGCTTTTCAAAGCACTTACAGGGTAACCGTATCCAGACCCACCGCCAGAGTCTCCCTTCTCTCCTTTGACCCCGTTTAATCCTGGTCGACCCTGAAACATTAGTCACACTTCAGACATTTTCTTATTTTCATAAAAACAATAGTTTAAAAATGTTCCTTAATACAACAGAAACATACGGATCTCCCAGGGATACCAATCTCTCCTTTTGGTCCAGAAGGACCCCGGGGACCCTGGAGAAATAGTTACTCTTGTCACACTTGCACAATGCTGGTATCTTGTCAAACAGATGAAAACGTATTAAATCAGTACATACAGGAGGTCCCACTGGGCCAGGACTTCCTCTCTCACCCTGCGAATCAACATCAACAGTCACTTTATTTCTTAATTATATCCAATTCATGCCCCAGTGGGTCAATTTCTGATACTTCAGATCGAAGAAAGCCAAAAAAAAAACAGAGGATGTTTTGCATTGGAGTACCGGCTGTCCTGTCAGGCCTCCCAGATATAACTGTCTCCCATCAGGTCCCATGATAATGCCAGGCTCTCCTTTCTGTCCCTGCAAGATGAAAAGTGCACATTTTCTCTCAAAACATTTAAAATAAGAGCAAAAATCCTCTGGTAACTCCCACTGCTCCCTTGATAAGCCCAAGACGCTTCAAAAACCTTCCAGGAGTTTATGACACTGTCTGCAGTGTTTCTTTTTTGAGATATACAATAAAACCTTTCTGTAAAGAATTTGAACCACCATTAATTCAAAGTTGCATTTGTGAAATTAAAGTCGTTTTTACATAAACCTCACTACAAGCACTGTCCCACCTTAGGAGCATATCCTGGAGCACCAGCGTCCCCTTTGTCTCCTTTGGGCCCCGCTGGTCCCTGAATCAAAAGACATGCCTCCATTACTTTAAGTTGAATGCTTGTCTCAACAAAGTGAGGTTGGTAGATGCATTGATACGTACTGGGAATCCTGCGCGCCCTGATCCGCTCTAAAGGAGGAGGAGAGACGGCTCATTAAAGACAGAACAGCCTGGCTCTTGGTAAATGAAGTTAAAAGTCAGTGAGTTTTAGTTTAGTTCAGGGAACTGGGGGAGCATCAACTCACCTGTCCCAAATCGTTCCAATAAACCTCGTTAAACTAGCAAGACAAAGTTAGGTTCGTTAGTAACAAGCAGTGAGGCAGGCAGTGACCGTGCAGTGAAGGAGGGAGAGGATGATGAAAAGTTGACGGGTTAATTTCATTTTCCAATTAATGTAGATTTATAGTTGGAGCTCTGACTCACATCTCTTGACCCTTGCTGGTAGAGAACCTGTCCTGGTTGTCCAGGCGGTCCGGGTGGCCCAGGTGGTCCACCATCTCGACCTGGACGACCCTGAGTTCAGAATAAACACACAAATTTAAGAAAGAGCAAAAATATTTTTTCATGTGAACTTGGGTTAACGCTTACTGAATGTGTTGTGGTTCAAGATTAAGGCACATTAAGACCTGCAAAACGTCACATTTAAGTTAAAAATAAGATTCTGAAATGGCATTTTAGCATCTGTGTTTGAACAAATAATTAACACAAAAAAAGAAAACAAAAGAGGTCTGAACGTAGAACAGATATTTAACAGGAAGGTGTTTTCCTTGCAGATAACAATAAAGTTAGACAGGACAAAGACAGGATTCCCAAACATTTTTCAGTAAAAATTTCCAGACATTTCTCAATAGATTTAACCATTTGGAAACAAATTTTATTGTGCCGATCTTAACCTATTGGTTACTTCGCCCGCACACCTCACCACCTTCTTGCTGCTATTGCAAATACCAACAAACCACCGTCACTTCCTTCTTCATACAGTACTGTGGTTTCTCTGAACCCGTCAAGTTTTCTCTAGAGCCATAGACTTTTCACCTACACTCTTACAGCAAACATTTAAACCATTTGGTCTCACCAATCAAATGAACCTCCTTCAATCAATCCCTCTAAAGGAAACTCACCGTCTCTCCCTTGTCTCCTTTCTCTCCCTGTTTACCCTAAAGAAATCAGCACAAGTAGAGATTAGTATCTTAAATGACACATTTAATTATTATGAGTCTGGAAATATTGCGTGATGAAGATGCTCAGTACTGGTGTTCCAGGATATCCATCAATGCCTGGAATCCCAGGAGGTCCCCTTGGTCCCTCTGCTCCTTTAGCTCCATGGTCGCCTGGAAAACCAGGCTTACCCTACAAACCATAATGAAACATTTTTACATTTAATTTTAACTAATAGATAAAATAAATAAAGTAGGGCATGGATGGCCTTTAAGGGAACTTAGCTGGACCAGTTATTCCTGATTTGTATGGTTAGCATTGATGCTAATGCACAACAAAGCACAACAGCACTAATGTGGAAAAACATTTTTCAACATTTATTTTAAAAAGTTTTGCAGTTAGGATAGTTAAAAAATTGAACACAAAGAGTTTAAATAAATAAATGGAGGTAAATTGCTTGTCTATAATAATTAGATAATATTTTTAACACTACAGCACAGACAGGCAAATCTTGTAAAAATCAATCTGGTGTTTTTTTTTAGTTTGAGTTTGTGAAGGTTTTTCTGGAAAAATTTGTCACAAAAAATAATCACAGTTTTGTTTACAAAATAAATCTGAAGATGAAAACCCGCATATTTTTTCACTACAATTAATTTTAAAAAAGATATACAACATAAAACATTAATGAGAGAAATATTAATTGATGGAAACATACAGGAAGTTTTATGTAAAAATCCTTTGGAAACATAACCAATCAAATAAGCCAGGTTGAAACCAGAAATAAAATATTTTTTTTCTGCTAAAAACAATAGTTTTTAAATATTTTTATTTAATACAAATATTTTTTATAAATACTTTATCATGTTTTCTTATCCTATGAGCTTCAAAAACTCAATCTGCAGTGTTTACAAGAGCAGCTAAAGAAAACGCACCACAGGAATTTATTTCCATTACTTACAGGCAGACCAGCAATGCCAGGTGGACCCTGAAAACACGATACAGTTCAGATCAGGTAGCATAAGGTATGGATGACGTAATCAGAGAGCGAACTGTGTCCAATATGCTACCTGTGGTCCAGGTGGACCTCTGAGGCCAGGCAGGGCATTTAGGACCTCATTTTGGTTCCCCTGCATGGAGAAAATGTAAATTAGAAAGGATATTTGACCAGTTTTACACTTTTGTGATTAAGATTTTTTAATCCTGCCTTAGAAAAGGATTAAATTTGAAACCGTTACTCACACTGCCAGCAAGGTACGGTGGCCCCGGTGGTCCAGGAGGCCCTGGAGGCCCAACTGGTCCCATGGGACCTGGAAGTCCTGCCAAACCAGACTGTCCAGGTGTACCCGTCCTTCCCGCATCGCCCTGACCACCCTGAGTCAGGATTACAAGCAGAAATGTGGTTTTGTGTCTTGCAAAATTATGTTAGACAATTAATATTTGTGACTGAAAGGAGAAAAATTAGAGGAAAACAGAAAGAAGTCATTCAAAAAGTGGAAAATGGGAGGCAGATTTCATAATATCTAGATAAACGAAGAAGAAATAGAGCTTTGTTTGAAACATTGCCATCTTTATGGAAATAGAAAACGTTAAAAAGCAAAGCAGACCAGCAAAGAAACCCAACCCAGTACCTGCTACCCATTACACACCGTAGAGGACGGAGCAAAGAAAGAGAAGAGGTAATTGAAAGGGTTGGAGTCCGTTGTGTCTTGCTAGAAGAAAGCAACAGAGAATCGATGTGGTTTTGCAGCAGTATTTCCTATAATCTATAAAAGGTAAACAAATCTTTATGCATTACATTTTTAACTATTTTAACTAACCTTTTCCCCAGCTGGACCTGGAAGGCCAAGATCTCCACCGTCACCCTAAATAATAGAAATTAAAACATTATTGCTAGAGGGGAAATGCATCATAAAAGCAGGAGGTTTCATTAGCAAGCAGAAAATGAAAACACTGACATGGCTACAGACAGCAGGAGGCGCTGTTGTCAAACCATAACATTGAAAATGAACTACAGTACCTTGTTCCCACAACCACCAGTAAGAAGTACTGGTTTGTGTCTGGTTAACGGTGCCTTACAGGATAACATAAACGCGCATTTTCATGACTGAGATTTGGGGATGAGAACATACCAGCACTGACAGTTCAACTCAGAAGTTTGCATAGACTGAATAAAAAGAAAAATGAGACTTTTTCAATGTCCGAAGTAAAAGCAGAAGAAATTAGTCTTGTTTTACATCATTTACAATTACCTAAATTATGTTCATTTGCTGCAATAATGAGACTATGTGTCAGACGTCATGGTTTTGGAAACGTAGAACAATTATACGCAAGGATTGACATGATGTGACTTTTCTATCACACCGCTCAGGAAGTAGACTGGTTCTGGTCCAAAAAGTGCAAATTGATGCCCGAACAAAAGCCAAAGACCCTGTGAAGATCCTGCTGATGCTGCTCAGTGTCATCATCCACAGCGAAACATGTTCTGTACCAACATGAGCTGAAAGGCCACTCAGTGACAAAAAAGCCATTACTCCAAAAAGAAACATAAAAAGCCAAACTGTGGTTTGCAAATGCACAGAAAAATACTTTCTGGAGTCACCTTGCGGCCTGAAGTGGACCTGATTGACCAGTATGACCATGGCTACATTTGGAGGAAGAACTGGGACGTTGTACCATCCTAACTGTGAAGTATGGGGGTGGCGGCATCATGTTGTGGGTCTGTTTTGCTGCATAAAGTAGATAGCATCATGAGGAAGTGGAAATATTGGTGCAACTTCTAAAAACATCAGCCAGGAAGTTAAAGCTCCAGCTTATCTTTTTATCCAGAATATGTAAAGTTCTGGTTTGTCGTTTATCAGAAATAGGAGTTTCTTTCTAAATAATTTTAATGTTGGTCAGACCTAAATAAAACTAAAGCAGCCATTACTACCTTGTGGAACCCCTTTAGTCTGATGTAGAAAACAACAACAGACTTTTGTGCCAAATATTTCTGGCACAAATGTAGACGATAATCAGTTTTACCTTTTCTCCTCTGAACCCGGGTCTACCAGGGAGGCCAGGAGGTCCAGGTGGGCCCTAGAAAGAACAGAAGTGGAGATTTACACCCTTTAGCTACTAAGTAATCAAACACAATACAATGAAATAAAACTGGCTTCTCACTGGTAGGCCAGGCACTCCGTCTTGTCCAGGTGGCCCAGGAGGTCCAAAGGCTACTGGACCATCAGGTCCGATGGCTACTGAAGTACCAGGTGTCCCAGGACGGCCGGGCGGACCAGGAGGGCCAGGAGGACCAGGTGCACCCTGCCCATCACATTTCACAACTGTCATTCTGAGATATTTTTGAACTCCTTTCCTAATGTTGAACGACTTACCCGGAAAGTTTCCAGGTCTGGGAATCCTGAACCCTCCATGTCAACAAATGTCTACAGAAACATTCACTGTTGTTAAATTATTATTTTTTTACAAGTATTGGCTAGAAAGGTGGATATTTTCACATACTGGACGATCACCAGTGCCAGGTCCTGGAGGTCCTGGAAGACCTGGGGGACCTCTTGGTCCAGGGGAACCCTCTCCAGGTTCACCCTGGAATGATTCGGAGATGACAAATTATTAATGTAAATAGAGATGTAGCATGATTAGCATAATGGCTTCATGTATCGCACCTTTTGGCCTTTCATACCAGCTGCTCCTGGAATTCCTGGAATACCCTGCGGTCCAGCAGGACCCTAAAAATCATAAAAGTGAAGACGTAGATGGATAAATAATCAGTCGATTGAGTGAAAAGTTCTGCTAAAAAGATACTTACAGCTTTTCCATCCTCTCCTGGATCACCCTAAAGGAAAAGGAAATGGTCACAAACTAATATTTTTATTTAACCTTTTTTAATTTCTTGGACTTACAGGCTGTCCATCAGCCCCTTGAGGTCCTTCAGCCCCATCCAGCCCTGGTGGCCCGGGTGGTCCAGCTGGACCAGCCAACGGCTGCACAACAGAGCCGTCGCCGAGTCGAATAACCTCAGCCGCAGGGCCTGGAGGACCGGGAGGACCTGGAGGCCCCTGAACGCCACGTTCACCCTTTTTGCCAGGGTATCCAAAACCAGTATCACCCTGGAGAGAATAACAGGCAAGCAAGCTTTCAGATGTTTGGTTTTACTTTGTTTAGATCTACATCACTGATGGTTCCACTGATAGCTCCTCTTTCACCGTCACAGTTCTCTTTCTGTTACCAATCAACTCTGATACGTACCCCCATCCACTCCACCATGCCAGCATTCGCTTCTTCCCTAAACCTTCACTTTGAAGATTACAGTAAGTCATCCACCATTAGTACCTCTACTCCCCAAAACTTCACTGTTCAGCCTCTCTTCATACATCCTTTCCTTATTGTTTCACATCTATTTGGAAAATGTTTATACCATCTATAAAATATTTAACAGAAAATGCAAGTTGGGATGCTGAAATACCCAGACACAATGCTGCTTGGCTGCAAAGCTCAAAAGCATAGATAAGGAAGAGTGTGGACGTTAGCTGTAGTGCTAAGACAGTTTCCATTGTGAGTATTGATGATATCAAGGTGTATTTGGTGTTTTAACTATCAAAATACCATTTTTAGGAGGGGTCTCATGTGTATGCAAATTTCAGGTATTTATAGTGACTGTGGTTCCCAATTCACGTAAATTTCTGATGTAGCATCAGAAAAAGTAAGAATCCACTACCCCAAAATCCAATAATGCAGTTCACATACCTTTTTACCTTTATCTCCCTAGAAGGAAAAAAAGAAAACTGGTTATTTGTGTCAGATGTCAATGTTAACTTAGAAATGAGAGATTTCTTACTTTGTCTCCTTGCACACTACCCTGAGAGGAAAAACTTGAGCCTGAGCTGCTGCCTGAATCCCCCTTTGGCCCTGCAGGGCCTCTGTCCCCTTTCAGGCCTTTCTCTCCTCTGTCGCCCTTCTCACCTGAAGAAGAGCAACAATTTAGCCTGTTTGGAGCACGGTTGTGCAGGATGTAAATGTAAAAGGCAATGCTTTTTCATCAAATTGTTTCAAATGAAACCCTGAACCTCAAAAATCTCATCTCCAAAAAATATTTTTCACTTAAGATAATGGCTAATTAACTAATCAAGGTATCAACTTACAAAGCTAGCAGCTAGCAAAGTTAGCAGTGAATAATCCTAAATGCTAATTAGGCTAGCGTTTTAACAAGCTAACGACTTTATAAGGTTGATCTCTACTCAAGCTAACAGCTGCACCATCTTACTGATAAAATATTTGATTATTCAAGCTAATAACTAGGAAAGCTAGCATCTAGAGCAATCAACTAATGGGTCTAAAAGCTAAATAAAGTAACTATAAAGCCAATACGTTACCCAAACTAACCATAACTCAAACTGAGAATCAAGACTGCTAACCTTTACACATGCTAAATCTACCAAGGCTGGCTACAAGCCAGTGCTAGCAGCTAATAAAGCTAACTTAGCCACTTAAGCTAACAGTTACTTAATCCTGAAAATACATATATGCATTAAAATGGGTTCAGATGGGTTCAAACAAGTTTTAAAATCCCAAAATGCAACCATGATGCCCCAATCTGAAGAAATTTAAAGCTAGAAACACTCATTAATATCCATTTGTCCACAAAGGCTTACAAAGATATTTCTAACGTTCTGAGACTAAATGAACAACAGTGAGAGACATTGTCTGAAATATGAAGCATAAGAAAACCTTCCCACCGTGGCCTACCTTCAAAAATTACCTGTATCTCACCTTTATGCAGAATGCACAAAGATAACAAAAGGAATCAAATATTTTTCATTCAGAATTAACAACCAAGCATTGGTGCAATGCAAAAGGGATAATCACTACATTTGACAACCCAGAGTAAACATACGCTAAGCTAACTTTTAAACACAGAAGTTGACCTTTTCAGCTCTATGGCTTGTTATGAGTGGCATATTTAATGCTCCACTTACTGATTATAACTGACAAACTTGGCGTTTGGAGCAAAACTTCATTCTCAGGTCCAGACAAGTTGTGTCAGTGCATATTTCAGCTGATGAGACTTTGACTCTACATGAGCAATCTGGCAGAGGATACTGTACTCTGAAGAAACATTTCTTTTTAGCATTTTCAAACCGTTCAAAAACTTGGAAAAAACTATTTCCAAGTTGAGTTTTTATTCTTTTCACCTGAGGTTCCTCTTCTGCCTCCTGATTGGGATGAAATCGGGGGTACAGGTACTGGACGGAGGGGTGGAAAAGTGGTCTGAGAAAAGCAAAAACAATGTCAAACTAGAAGTTACTTTATCCTAGATATATATGCAGAAAAACATCAACGCAACTACATCAGATATTTATTATTCCAGCTAAAAAATCTGTAAAGAAATCTGCAAACCAACCGTTTTAGTGTTGTCTTTCCGTCTCCTGTCAGCTTCTTTGTTGCCACCATCACCAGAACCCTGACATGAAAAGAAGTGTCAAACAGATGTGTTTGTTCACTTAAATTAAGATTTTTAAAGAAACACTCACTTCATCAGGGTAATCCTCATAGTCACAGAAGCCCTGAAATGCCTGAGGGTTTCCCACAAGTCTTAGCTCTCCAATGTCACCCTGAAAAGACACAAACGACTGATAAGCAATCAAGTAAGACAACAGAAGCATAAATTTGTAAAACTCTAGTTAACAATTAGAACTAAGAAGTAGTTTGAAGTCTATAATAATTACAAAATATAATGTATTCTTATGAGTTCCTCTCTGGTTAATGTTATACTTTAAAAAAAAAAAAAAAAAAAAAAAAAAAAAAATTATATATATATATATATATATATATATATATATATATATATATATATATATATATATATATATATATATATATATTTAGATTTATTTATTTAATACTCTAGTGTTATATATCGAAATTGTCATGACTTCCTAAGTCCCATGGATGGCAACAGGTGGTTTGTTTCCTGAAAGCACTTTCTACTTAATTGTTTGAAAAAAAAGTTTATTTCCAGCAAAAATATGGACAAAACAATAACTAGAAAACTCTTACAACAAAAGTTGACTTAATTTGATGCCACAAGTTCAAAAAGTGGTAAAACATTTTTTTACAAAACCTCTCGTCATCACACTGGACATTTGACAAACATCCATCACACCCGACGGTGTATTCTTAATCTCTTAAAATAATGGGAAAGTTACCAAAGTAATCCAAGCAATTCCTAATATAAAAATTAATTAAAGATTTTGGTTCAAAACTAAAGTATATTCTTTAGAAACCTAAATTGCTAGAATTTACAACAATTCAACCTAAATGGCCAAAATACAGTAAAATCTGGATTCGTCTGAGTAGAAGTCAAAGTTCAGACCTCAAGCTCGTTGAAATGCTGAGGTGGGACTGAAGATAATCTGGATTAGTGCGCAAAAAAGTCTGCAAAACTCAATGAACTGAGTCAACTTTCTATTTTATTCTAGAAGAATGAAACAGTGATATGAGCCACGATTTAACAAAATACGTCCAGAAATGCCAGAACACGAGACGTGGAGCAACAAAGCAAGGAAGCAAACAGAAGGAACAAGTGACAAGTAACGAGTCTGAGAGGTAAATATTCAGAGGAGGCGACGACAAAGGAACCAATTAGGGAAACTAACTGCAGCGAATGAGGCTTGAGGAGGTAAATGACTAGAATATGGGGAACGGGAGTAAAGAATGACACTAGAGGGAAACCTAAACAGAAAGTCTAGCAAAATAAATCCAACACCTAGAATAACAGTCTAGAGCAGAGGTTCCCAAACTGTGGGGCGCGCCCCCTAGGGGGGGCGCCGTGTCATTGCAGGGGGGGGGCGCGGGAAGCCGTCTGGATGAAAAACAAAAACAAAACATGAACACTGAATGTGTTCATGTTTTGTTTTTTGTTTTCTTTTTACCTTAGAATGGCCAACTCTCTGTTATTCCTCTGTCAATTTGATACAGTAGGAGCTTCCACACTTCCCATATTTGTGTCCTTTGTCACTTTTATCAGCAGTTAAAACTGTTTAATCCGTTGTTAACATGTTGTAACCTGTTTTTCCGAGCCGCCTTTAAACGCAACATGAGCGCTACGACGCTCGCGCTGGGTTTCCACCTGTGAAGGAGACCTGCTGCTGCTGTGCGGAGCTACGTAGGTTTGTGTTAGAATCACGGCAGCAAACCAGCAAAACGCAAAGAACTTTTCACAGTTTTTCCCTCCAAACTAACCGACTGAGTTGAGTAAAGCTGTTGGATGCAGGTAATGTTAGCTAAAAGATGACTAGCTAATATCAATACAGAACCTTAAGCTTAACAAGTACCTTGTAGGCTACCGATGTTGGTGTCTATTTTCAGCTATGTACATTCATTTTGCCCCCAAAAAAGTCGATCCCCCCCTCACCCGTTGTTTCAACCAGACAGCCATTAGTAATCGATAGGGGGGGCACAGAAGAAAAAGTTTGGGAACCACTGGTCTAGACCAACAGAAGGATTAAACTAGAGTGAAATCATACAGAAGCAAACAAATCCGAACCAACCGAGGGGATAAACTAGAATGGGGTAAATAATGGAGAAAAAGAAACAAAAGAGGTTGGATATAGTTTCAACTGGTTGCTAGCTCTGGATTTTCATCCAACAATATCCAAGAAGATAAAACTTGTGGTACCAAGGAAATTATATAAATTTTTACCTTAAACTTGTCTGGATCAGCTCTTCCTGCTTGACCCACAAAGATCATACTTCCTGCGTCCAGGTCCATCGGATCGGGCGAGCGCTCAAACCTCAGCACTTCTGGATCCCTGTCACAATCTGAGTAGAAACTGACCTGCTCGTCATGCACAGACAGAGCTAAAACGGTCCAGTGGACATCAAGCCTTGGAACGTAAAAGCTGGCTGCCTCATACGAAGACTCAGAATCGGGTTCAGTGTAGAAGAACTGGATCTGTTGACGGTCAGACTGCACTGCAGTGAGCTTCACACCGATGTACATGAGTTTCTGGGCGCTGTCTGTGATGGAGAAGAGGACGGATGCAGCAGGAGAGGAAGCTTTGAGGTGGAAAATGATGGTGAAGTCCCTGTAGAAAGGACTGGGGACAAAGTCCTTGGCCAGTTGTCCTGATGACGACACTGAGGTAAACCTGTAGGCAGTTCCTCTGGCCACTGTAACTTTGGCTATTGAATCCGGTGGAGGATCTCCAACCAGCTGGTGCAAAAAGACATCGCTTTTTTCTGCAAGAGAGACCGAGACAGAGAATAAAACAAGAGGATATAATGTGGACCAGATGAACAAAAAGTTCTGGTAATCCAGTTCCCACAGACCGCAACAGGCCAAAAATAAACGAGCAGCAGCTTTGAGAGCAATAATTACATTTTCATACACCAACAATCACAAGGGGGAACAAGTTTTGGCCTTTTGCTGATTCCTGAAAGATGTGGGGTTTACGCCAGAGTATATATGATGTCAGTGTCTTGTTTCTGTAGAAATAATTTAGCAGTAAATTACAACCCTCACAAAGCCTATTTAATGGGAAATTATAATCTAGCAAGCCTGCAACTTTTATTTCTGTACGTTTTGGCTAGACTATAACTCGAAGTAGGAAGAATTTGTCTAATAAATCTAATGTGCAATAAACACAATGAATGTAATTTCTTAAGGCTGATTCAACTCCTAGAGAGGGGGCCTACTTTGGTGATGCAGTATGGATTATCTTCTGATGGATTGCTTAAAGCTGGTGTTTTTGGTCAGTGGTTGTTTTCCCTTACTTTAATGCATGTATTGCAGAGTCAAAGAATAAAAGTAGATTAATCTGAGGTATCCAGGTTCTCAGCAGGAGATACACGGATTGTAGTCTCGTCTAATGGTGAAGGAGAGCTGAGCCAAATAGCAAAGCTGTTGGTTAACTTTTAAACATAAGAGCGATGTTTATGTGGACCTTTCCAACCTTATGAGTCATGTTTAATGCTCCAGTTACAGATTAAAATGGACAAAATTGGCTGTTGGGGTAAAACTTCATGCTCAGTTCCAGACAATTAGCATCAAGTACATATTTTAGCTTACTAGACTTTGACTAACATTAGTAATTTTTGGCAGAGGCATCTGGATTCTGAGGTATCACTTCTGTATCACGTTTCCAAGTTGTTCTGTAATTTTTGACTATATTTCTTGATTTAGTTTAGATTTTGTTTCACCTGACGTTCCGATTCCAGCTCCTTTTTGGGGTGAAATCGGAAAAGGATGTAAGGATGTAGAGGAGACCTGGGGGGACAAAAGTGTGAAACTGAAAGTTATTTTATCTTAGATGTAAATATGCACAAAATCCTCAACACAGCAATAACAGCTATGTCATATATGCTAACTGGACAATCCACAAACCTACCGTCGTTCCTGTTTGTTTTCTATCAGCCTTTCTGTTGCCACCATCTCCAGAACTCTGAGACATGAGAAGGAATGTTTTAAACTAAAGTGTTGATTCACTTTAATTGAGATGATTACAGAAAAACTCACTTCATCTGAGTAATCGTCATAGTCACAGAAGCCCTGAAATGCCTGAGGGTCTCCCACGATTCTTAGCTCTCCAATTTCACCCTTTAAAGACACAAACAACTTGTAAGCAATCAAGTATGACAATAGAAGCATGAATTTGTAAAGGTTTAGTTAAATTTATGAAGAGAGTGGCATAGAGACTGGACGGACTCTCGACAGATCACTGGAACGGGAGACAGAGGCAAAAAGATGTGGACTCTCTTGTTGGAAAACTGTGGATTGGGGAACAAGGTGTGTCTCCATGGAAACCTTCATCAGAGATCTTGGTTCCAGGAACACGAGGCAAGTCCACCTCGGCATCCTCGCCAAAGAACTCTGAGAACTTATGTAACACGAGTCTGAGGTGGACCTCCAACAGGCTGAGAAGTGGTTCCTGAGAACAGTGCAGGAGAGATTGATCGTAGAACAGGGGATGAAGACGATGAAGGATGTCCTGAGAGCTCCACAGACACAGCTCTGCTGCTGCTGTGGATTCGGAAAACCTTTGCAACAGCTGCTGCTCCTGCAGACAAAGGATCTGCTGCTGCATCACTAGAGAAACCAGAACTCTTGAATGCCAATATGAATATTGGTCTTGGGCGTGCTAAGGAGGCGTTGAGCAGGCCCTGTTGCTTTAGCTTCAAGCAGTAAGTAGTATCCTCTGAAAAGATGGGAAGTAGACTGTGGTCCTCTAAGAAGATGATGTAGAGAAGGCATCAACCAGACCCTCCTGACCAGTAGTTGAGGCTTCTGTCAGGCCTGTAGCACAGAAGTGGAGGCGTCTCAACAAAAAAGCTATTTTCTGTGGGAGGCAGAGGAAGCAGAAGGCGCTAATACAAGTGGTGGAAGATGACAAGCTATAGGGTGTAACATCCTCTGGAAGCTCTTTGGACCAACTCCAGGTGAAGCCAGCACTCGCTTAAACCCACCAGTCCTGCTCTGCAGGATCCCTATGGGGACGGTGTGCTTGGCCCACAATTTGGCTGGATTCTTCTGTCAAGAAGTGTGTGGTAGAGATGAAGCCAAGATGCAGACAGCCACTGGAGGATGGCAATAAAGGTTCAATAAAAAAGAAATCTTACAGAACTAGAAACAAGGTGAACATGACATGCAGTACGGACAGAGTAAGGTTTGATGCATTTGACAAAGAAGATAAAACTTGTGATACCAAGAAAATTGTAAGAGTTACTTATTTATTACCTTAAACTTGTCTGGATCAGCTCTTCCTGCTTGACCCACAAAGATCATACTTCCTGCGTCCAGGTCCATCGGATCGGGCGAGCGCTCAAACCTCAGCACTTCTGGATCCCTGTCACAATCTGAGTAGAAACTGACCTGCTCGTCATGCACAGACAGAGCTAAAACGGTCCAGTGGACATCAAGCCTTGGAACGTAAAAGCTGGCTGCCTCATACGAAGACTCAGAATCGGGTTCAGTGTAGAAGAACTTAATCTGTTGACGGTCAGACTGCACTGCAGTGAGCTTCACACCGATGTACATGAGTTTCTGGGCGCTGTCTGTGATGGAGAAGAGGACGGATGCAGCAGGAGAGGAAGCTTTGAGGTGGAAAATGATGGTGAAGTCCCTGTAGAAAGGACTGGGGACAAAGTCCTTGGCCAGTTGTCCTGATGACGACGCTGAGGTAAACCTGTAGGCAGTTCCTCTGGCCACTGTAACTTTGGCTATTGAATCCGGTGGAGGATCTCCAACCAGCTGGTGCAAAAAGACATCGCTTTTTCCTGCAAGAGAGACCGAGACAGAGAATAAAATTTTAGAGCGTGGATTAAACCTTTGAACCATTTCTGAAACTAAAATAAAAATGCATCCTCCTGGTGTCTAACACCACTTCTACGGTGCTGGAGACCTACAGGTTTGCTCCAACACAACTGATTCAAAGGGTTGCAAAACTTATGAATTTTGGCCTTGTGCAGATTCATGGGAGACATGGAGTTTATGTGGGACTGGGAACGCTTTGGGATGTCTTTGGATACCTGATAAGGAAAACGATGTTTGGTTTTGCTCCTGGACTAGTTATCTGGATAGATTCCAACAGAAATGGTACAAGGATTTTACCATTAAGCAGATGTGACACTACAATATTTCCATGACAAACTAAACTGTAATAAACGGCCATAATAATTAGGCATTTAAAAGAGCTCTATATTGTTTCCGCGTAATTTAGATGTAATTTTAAAGAAAACAGCTTTAAACCTAACCAATGAAATACCAGTGTAACAATCTTTTATTGCAAAACTGTGCAGCACTATTATTGTTTCTCTTGTGTTTAGCTTAGCGTGGACCCTTGTGGGATTTTGATCCAGCTGAATCTGGGGTGGGACAGGGTGGTCTTCTTCCCACTGAGGGCACCTGCTATCAGTTCATCTGCCATGAATGCAGCTGCTGCAGCTGTTGCAGCTCATGTGTGCAGAGAAAGTTCACTTCAGCAGGGTAACTTGCTTTTAATTAAGACCCTCCAGTTCTGCTCTAATTGAATAAATTTCCCCATCTGGAAGCTGTTTAAACCGACCAGTTTCTCCACAAACATAAACCTAGAAGTAATAAAATGAACCTCCAATGAAAATGTCTGCCTAAAAATCAGCTTCAGAAAACAGATTTATTCATCCTACATCCTAGAATCTTACATTTTATTAAATAATCTGAATTATTAGACAGAAAGTAGATGCATTGTCTCTTCATTTTAGTTTATAAACCTTTAAAACATTGGATCGGTTGGTCCACCGGTGTGGTCAGAGCCACCTGGAGCTTAAACTTTTCAAGACAGTGAAAAGTTTAAGACGATGGTGGAGTTTTGGAAACCATCTCTCACACTCCCTCCCTTCACCATCCTCAGCAACACTGTTTCTACACTCCTGGTTCCTAAAACACCATTTCTCTGGACTTGAGATAGATGTTGCCCAGCAGAGATGGGACTTCCTGCACCTCAAGTTGCACAATCTTCTACAGAAACGGGTTTTTTTCTGCCATTTATTCAGTCTGTCTTGTTTGGTTTCAGGTCTCCAGAGAGAATCATCGGGGCTGACCATCCCTCCGTCTAGGACTTGTACATATTCAGTTTCACATGATTACTGCCGTGTCATTTCCAGATATCTCAGAGAAATCCATCACTGGTTAACAAATTGAAGGAAAAGCCGCTTCCAGCAGTAGTAAGAGGCTCAGATGGACAGATGGGCAAACAGGAGGAGGAAGGAAATGCGTGTCAGATATCCATGGGAAAGTGGACCATGAGGGACCCTTGGATGGATGAAGCGCACAGCCCCAAAAGAATAAGACTGACAGAAAACACTGGTAGAAACATGCCAGAAGGTCATTATGGAGCAAACAGGATTCCTCCAGAGGTTGAAGAGGGTCTTATATCCTCCCCAGGGGAGACATATAGATTTTTTTTTGCAGAATATACAAAAATAACCAATGCTTAATAGGCAAAGATTTACTACTTAAACTTTAAATTGTTAAAAAGTAAAAACATAAATGGCTTCAGAAAAACAAGTTAACTTTCTTCTTGACCTGAAATGTCTTTATTGCTAGAAAAAAAAGAAGAAAAAACGTTTCACTGTGCACAATCTTTGTAAGTACTATTTCCAGCCAGGACTGAATTTCACCTAATTTTAAGCGCTGCCTGCCTTATTAGGCCAAACAAGCGCAGCGGAGGCATGCTAATCTGACCGCATAATGATACACTGTGCTGAATCAAACCCTTCATCCTCAAATAACCTGAAACCAAATACTGGCGTTCACACAGTCAGAAAGAGAGACAAACGTTTTCGCTAAGCTGCCGCTCAGCTGTAGTTCTGTCCTCTGGGGACCAACCTGCTAACTAAGAGAGGCGAGACAGCTGCTGCACCTTCGATTGACCTCTGATCCACAGCCAGGACCTTAATCCTACCCTGAGAGATCAGAGCTATCCGACGCCGCCTGATAGGCAGTCACTGTGAAGTGTCATGGCTTATAAACTTACTTTTAAGCCAAGAATTTGGTTTGAGCAGAGAAACGAGACGTCGAAGTATGTAATTAATGAAAAAGTTCTCACTGTTTCCAACAGGACAACTCTTTGCCTTCACCTTTAATATTATACGGTATGCAAAGGGCTTAAACTGCTTGAGGGCAAGAGTCCAGATTTGAACTAAATGGCTAAACTGCCTCACTAGCATGCAGTCAGGCTCTGCAGAGTTCAACATATGAGGTAATATTAGAGCCAGGTGTGCTGAAGCAGAGCGACATCTAAAGGTTGCAGCAGACCGGCCTTGGAGGAATGCAGTTTGAGACCGCTGGTGTAGAGTAAGGAGCAATCTTTGACCAATCCTCTGATGCTCTTTTCTCCTCAGCTCACCTCAAAGGCGAAATTAAGTCTGTAGACTGAGATGGATATTGAAGAAGGTTGATTTTGTGCCCTCAAACTCTAGTTTGTGTCAACTTGACTGTACATTTAGAATCACTATCCTGCTGTAAAACCCAACAATCACAGAGCCCATCAGACTTATTTTTCAGAAGTAGTTGTATTTCAAGAAATATACCAAGACATGCATCGCCAACAAGATTCACAAAACCCTTGGAAGAAAAACTATTTGACCACAACATAAATCAGAATGTCGAGATTTCTTTAGAAGCTTGTAAAGAGTACTGCCATTTCCCTCCCAGATTATCAGTAAAAATACAATAACATAACCAGAAAGTGACTTTAACATGATTTTAAAATATAATCTCATTCTCATGTCTCGCCTCGTGAGCTCTAGGTATCATTACACCCCCAGTAGGTATTCTAACGCATTCCTAAGTCTTAACATCATCTTCAATTAACTTAATTAGTAACACAAGAAGCAGAAAAGAGGAAATAATTGTACCATCTTCTGAAACCAGCCTTGTTGAAAAGTGTAAGCATGTTCAGGAAATTGGGTTAATTTCTGAAAGATTGGATTTACTACCTCCTTTAATCTCCAGCTCTAAGTAGTTTAATTTTGGATAAAAATACATTGGGGTCATTTTTAGAGACTTTAAATAGTTTCCAAGTATAACAAAGTGTTTGAGCTGATAAAAAAGCCTTTTTCAGACAGCATCCCACCATCTGTCTGCTCATCTCCTAGTCATCTGCCCGACACTCATTTAACTGAAACCAGCAAGCGTTGCTGGTTTCAGAGGGTAGGCGACTGGCGCTGCCCTTTGACCCCTGGCAGAAACCACTAACTGCCTCGTGTCACACCAGCTACAAGGCTTCTCTTTTTTCCAACCTCGACATTGTTGCCCTCTTCCAAACCAAGGATACAATATAGGCAGTCTTTCCCAAGAAAAAACGATTTCCCACCCACAGCATCCATCATAAATGTCATCTGCAGCTTCCACCCCTACCCAAAAAAGTTTCTCCCACAGCAGATGACCTCACTGACTTTCCCTCTCTGGGATTATGGAAAGAAGCAGATCCCAGCAACTGATTAGAAGTCAGCACAATGAAGAGGAGATAAAAACCAGAACAGAAACGGAGGACTGGGATGGGGGAAAACCCGTCTGAGTAAACTGAGCAGAAAAAAACAAACACAAGTTTATTACTTATAATCCAATGAAAATCTAAATTATTGCACAAAAATGATAGAAAAAACCTGAATATGTGCCAAAACAAATCCTGTACTGATTTCTAATGTGTTGCAACGTTTTGTTTGTTTTGTTTTCATTCCCTATTTTGATTTTAATAGTTTAAATGCCTAATGAAGATGTTGCATTAACTCGCACACTGGAAACCTCTTTCCACTACCGCAGAAGCTATAGCATCCATGATCTTTGTTAAATCTGCCAGAGCAATTAAACGGCTCCAATCTCCAGGTAACCTGTTCAGATTCTGAGATTTTGGTAACTTTGCATATTTTCTTTGGTAATCAACTGGAGTCACTGGTTTCTACTGGTTCTAAATGGTTATTACTCAAATTATTAGCTTCGGTCGACCCCACCAATTGTTAATCTTTACTCATATTGTTATTAGCCACATTAGCTGATAATTACTTTACTACTCTTCAAAGGAGGAAAATAAGTATTGAATGTGCTGCATGCTGGTCCGAATTGTCTAATTAATGCACGACTGCTACGAAATGTCCCAAAGAACTGGTGCATGGTGATTACTGAACATCCTGAAGGCGAGTTGATGCAAAATCTCATAACTTATGTACAAAACAACATTTGGTAAATGTCAGGCACTATTTAAGGCCAATGTGCTATGAAAATCCACAAAGTCAGCTGATTAATTGTTGCTTTGTCTGGGAGTTTTCTGTTTTTGAGGCTAGATATTGAAATATATTTAGTAGATTAAATATGTTCTGGGAAACAAGGGTAATTATTATGATTACCTTCATGGCCTCATGTTTGATTTGATAAAAGTCTTTGCAACCCTTCTTATTCATGTTTGACTGGAAGACAGTGGTGAAGCATTCAGCACACCAATGTAATGACCATTGCACCATTTCTCTGGAAGTATTTGCCCACTGATGGGAAAACGATCAGAGACCAGCTCTGATGAACATGCACTCATGAATTACAATGTTTGCAGATGACATTGTGATTTTTATGGATCAGGAGTAAGAAGGTCAGGAGACATGAGGAGAAAAGAATGAAAGTGGGTGACAGTAACACACAATACATGTGTGAGAACAAGCTCCAGGGAGTAAATGGTTTGAAGATGAATGAGTTTAAGTACTTGGGGTCAACTATCCAAAGCAATTGGGAAATGTCAGGAATGATTTGTGGCATGAGGCTGCAAGAGAAAGGGAAAGTTTACAAGTTGGCAGTGAGACCTGCCATGATATACAGCCGTATATATTTACAGCTATACATCATTAAGACTGGAGGAGGAGCTGAAGATGCTGAGTTTTCACTAAGAGTTAGACAACGGACAGCTCCGGTTAAGTAATTTGAGAAAAACTTTGAAGTTGAGGTGGTTTAGGGACAAATTTAGCAAAAGTTGATAAATAAGAGAGAGAAGAAAAGGAGGAAGACCTGAACTCCTAGATTTCTTCCACATTTTGATCAATTTAAGGTGATTCTTTGCATGTGTTGAGTTTAAAACCCATAAAACTAAATTGAAGCACAGCTGTACTTCTGTTCCCTTTCTGCACAATGCAAAGCAACATCCAAAACACCTTTCCCTGTGTAAATTTACAAGCCCGTTGGCTTTCTGGAGCAAAATGTCCCAATTATTTTTTACTTTACAAGATAGAAAAAGTTCTCTAAACATGAACCTGGAACATCTGTCCATTAAATTTGGGACATTTGTACAAACTGTTCCTATGGGAAAGCATACTGACAGTTTTATGGAGCACAGTTCAAAGGTTAACCCTGAAAATTAGCCGACAACCCCGCACTGCTAAATTTATGAAGACACGAAAACACAAAAAAAGAGTTGTTTTTTTTCGCATTACAAAAGAATATAAGCTTTTTAATTATTTATTTACAATACGACTTATTTGAAGCATAAATAAGGATTATGATTATCTTAAGTAACCAGAATCGCTGTAAATGAGATGCTAGGTAACTAAGAAATGTCAAACAATTTCATACTATTGTACTATTTCATTTTGTTTCATTCTTTCGGACACAAATAAAAAAAGTGATTTGTATCACTAAACTGCAACTAGTAACTACATTTACTGATTTATTGATATTAATCGATGCTAAAATAGTACAAATAATCCTGACAATATGGACAGTTTAGTTTTTTTAAAGATCATTAATTGGAATTTTTCGTAACAATAAATCCTCTCGGTTTTTAACATTGTAGCTTTAATTACATTAAGGTTTCATTAATATGTAGGCGTATTGGATATTTTGTTGCAGAAAAAAAGGGAAAATATCAAGTAGGAAAATCTGACATGATTTAAAACGTGTTAAACTCGAGGCCTGGGGGCCAAATCTGGCCCTCAGTAGCTTTTTATGCGGCCCTCTAGACTCCAGACTCCAAATTACATAAATCAGCCCCTTCAGTTTAATGTATAACTCAGTTTATTAGATCTATACACAAAAAAATGGTTTAAGTGACTACTAACTCCGACCTGCAGGTGGCAGTATTTCTTACTTTTATGATACTGCTGCCTCAGCCTTACTTGAGGTCAAGTGATTGATATGGTGAGTACCAAATATTGTAAAATTTAATATTTTTTAATTGTAAGAATGCTGGGACAGCTATTTATTAATATTTGAACAGTTTGGCCCAAAATAAAAATGAATTTGACATCCCTGATTTAAAATATAAGATATTAACTTAAGTTGCTTCATGATGGAGACATCTAGCCAAAACGTGTAAACATTTACGACAACAGACACAAACAACCAGATCTGAAATGTATCAGCACTCAGGATACATTTCAATCCACCGGGTTACCTTTCCTGCTACTAACAGCTGCACACCCAGGACTCTCGTACTCCTGCTCTGTTTCCGGCAGGTAGTGACAGTCCACCGGGAGACGCCCGTTTTCCAGGGACGCCCAGCAGCTGTCCTGCAGTCCCTGGCAGAAGCCGCGACAGGGAAGAGGTGCAGCAGGAATCGGGCACCGGGGTGCCAGCAGGAGGCAGAGGAACCGCTCTGCACCACGGTGACACCCTGCCCTCACAAGCCACACCCACTCCCGCAGGACAACCTCCACCTCCTCCACGGAAGTGTGGTTGAAAAAGTTTGGCAGTGAGAAAACGTTTGGCTGTTTGCATATCGGCCAATCAGAGGGGACAGGGAAGCAAGGTGATGTGGAAGTGGTGTCAACGCTAGAAATCTCTGCACCGGACCAAATCCGATCCCCTTCCCCAACCCCCTGCTCCACCCTCGCCCCTCTCAACCTGCCTTTTTCATCTGTAATGTTGGGCGTTGCTGCCTCCACCGTCCCTGTCAGGCCTCCACTGGTAGTCCAGGCGGTTGTAGTCGCATCCCAGTCGTCGACAACCTGACGTATTCCAGTTGCCACTTTAAGGATTTCCTCCCCAACCTGCGATAATTTGCCATCCTCCGTCCCTTCCGTCACCAATGCCCCACTGGGAGTGGTGGCCAACGCCCCACTGGGAGTGGTGGCCAACGCCTCACTGGGAGTGGTGGCCAACGCCCCACTGGGAGTGGTGGCTCCTTCTGTGGTTGGGCTTCCTGTTGTAGGTTGAGGTTGTTTGGAAAACCACCAAGCCTCCAAGCTGCCAGCACAGAGAACCAGGAGAAGTGACCACGTCTGGATCCCCGACATGCCGCTGTTTCCCTTCAGCAGAGAGCTCCACTGTTTCCCCTGAACGCCACCTGTTAGCCAGCCGCTCAGCAGTTAAATCCACGCTGATCGGGGCCCACTGAGCATCCGCTGAATGGCAGCTCAGACATAAACCGCTCACAGACCCTCCCAGTGAACAGGCCAAAGGGGGAGACCTGAGATGTGATGACAGAAAGTTTCCCCAACACTCTGAAACTCCTCCCTGAATGACTAAACAGCTGGCTCCCACCATCTGCAGAAATGGCTTGAAATATTCAGATTAAGTTCATATTTTCAAACCCAAAACTCAATTTGTCGTATTATTTGAGTTGGTTCCAAACTGGTAAGCAAACCAGGGCAGAGGAAATGCTTGTGAAAGAAGAGAAATAACTTCTCCTCATAAATCTAACATTTTTGCAAAAACTTTTGATATTTCTCCAAATACTATCTATAAACCTTGATGTATTTTGTTGGGATTTGACATGATAAGCCAACAAAAGAAAGAAGTTTCTACAAATATCTAAAGCGTGTGGCATGTTTTTATATTTTCAATTTGATGTTTTTCAATAAAATCCTCCAAAAACAACTGACTGTAGTTTTTTATTAATACTTCTACAGCATTAATAAAACAAGCAGTAAAATGACATGTCATGACTCTATTAACAGGACAATTATTAGTTGTGAATTTGACATTTGTGACTTTTATTGAAGAGTAGCAAGAAGAAAAACATAAAAAAAAGTCCATCCTGCAGTTTCCAAGAAAGGTAAATTGCTCAGACGAAATCAAATGAAACTTTTTATCCCACGTACAAAACATAAAACAATTTAATCTCTTTGTGTAAAGAGATTGAATTAAATCTCTATATTTAAATCTCTATATGGAGGTAGAGTTGGAAATTTGAGAGATGTTGGAGTAGGGGTACAGTGTTTGTCCATTATGATTGATTGAGGCAATGGTTTAAACTTACTCTGGTTTTCTGAGGTGCTTTTGAGATGCTAATCCGGAGTAAAAACAATACCTTGTTGCCATGGTTACACATCATAACTGCACAGCCACCGATGCCAGAGGGAATAATTGTCCAAATATGCAACGATTCAACCGAAAATATATACAAATATGCAATGTATTAGTAACATTTTAGAAGTATTCATTAATAAAATAATAATTATTGTGTGTTTTCTAAATAAATGTGTTGTTTTTTTTAAGTATTTCTTTAAAAGGGAATTTCTTCTGCCACCAGACTGTGGGAAAAAGCAGGAAAATCCTGTGGAGAAACGAACGCCGCAGCTGACAAATTACATGACGCTGTGAGAAAACTCCCCACGTGTTGCGACAGAAAACAAATGAGCTGCGGCCGACGAGAAGTGAATCAGGTTCCATAACAAATAGGACGTGTGCTTCGCTACTCGTTGTTCCACCAGGACAACGAACGCAGAAGAAGTCAGTTTGTGTTGTTCTGGTTGAAATGTGATGAGCAGCACAGCTGGACAGAAACACAGCAGCAGCACGGAGTGATGAATGAGAGGCAGCAGCTGACATCTCACTGTGAAAATCCCCAGACTTCCAGGTTCTCACAGATAAGAGAAGGAGACATCTTCCTCTTCCTCCTCATCGTCATAGAGTCCATGTCGTCTGCCAAGCGGGACGTCCAGCTGTTCCACATTCCAGCTGCCGGACCTCCCACACCCAAAACTGCGTGGCACATTTGTTTATTCAGACAACGCTGCTGCTGTTAGCAGATGTGCAGAATGCTCTCACTGCAAAAACATCTTACCAAGTCATTTTGGTTTCTTGGTACATTTGAAATAAGACAAAACAAGAAACCTTTCACTTACAACAAGACATTTTTATGCCAATGGAACTCGTAAATATTAAGTAATTATTTAAAGTAAGTAAAGTAAGTAAGTAGTATTTAGCAATCTAACTGACCTAAAACATGAGAAGTTTGGTCGGATTTAACTTCAGTGTCAAAAAAAGCTGCACGTCTTTTTATTTGTTGTACTGCATTACCCACAACTGAATATCAACTGAACATGAAGTGACTCAGTCTTAGAGCTTTGCAGCAATTATCTTACGTCACAGCAGCTTCCTGTCTCTCTCGTTTCATTCTCATTATTCTCCTCCTTTCTGTGAGGCAGAACAAACACATCGAAAGCATCAGAAACTAGTAAAACAACATCACCATCCATTTCTGTCCGATAACATAATCCCAAATGCTGACTTAACGTCCCCGATTTATGACCCGGAACATCACCAACCACCAGTTCTGATCGCCGTCTGCTGTTGCCCCAGGCGACTAAGCCATAAAAAGTTCAGCTTTTTACTCTCTGCTTGGTTTTTTTCCCACTATTCTTTGCACAGGAGCAGATGTGTTTCATCAGGAGTGTTTTCTGGTGGACAATAACACATCTGAGCATGTGAACTGTCTGAAACTTGATATGTCATGAAGCTGGTAGAGCTGAGAAACTGCAGCAGAAAAATCTTTACAATGAACTTAAAAAGGAAGCTAAAGCTACAGTGTGGAAATGCATAAAACATTATATGCAAAGAATAATTCATATAAAGTCCAAATTACAAGCAAAAAGATTCATATTTTTCACACATGCTGATGCAGCCATACACCACAAGAACCAGCAGATGGCAGCAGAGACTTAGTTCACTGTTAAACTCCATTTATTACTGAATTAACGTCAAAATAAAAGCACTGGAGGAACAGAAATCAGATTTTAACATTATAGTTTCTATTTGTTATTGAAATTTGGGTAGAAACATTGGTAGAAATGTAGTATTTGGTGATTATTTAGTTTTCTTCTAACAGTAAAATGATGTGGGGTATTGGTTTGTTGACTCTGCAGCTCCTCCAGAGTTACCATTGTCTGCATTTCTGATGAATCCCCTCCTTTCTTTGCCTCCAAGTTTAGCTAGGCTTCCATTTGATCCACACGGTGCTTTCCCACTATCAAAGCCAAACAGGCAAAGTAGAAGAAGGTTTTCCTCAAGGCTACTTTGGCAGAAACTCAGAAATCAACACCCATAACAATCCTGTAGGATGTAGGCGTGAACAAAAGCAACAAGAGGCTGCAAGACGTTTTAATTCCCTCATCCAGCCGCGGGCGCTGCATTCACAGCCGACTGAAAACAGTCGGCTCCTTGTTTGAGCCGCTGAATGAGGACGCCTGTTTTAGAAAGTGCTCAGTTTTCAGGAAAATACATTAAAAGTTCTTAATGAAATGAGCGACAGAGGAAAATGAAAAGCAACTTTGAAGCTTGTTTTGGTGGTTAGAAGTGAAACTGCTATCTGAACTCGGCAACATTTCAGCTGCAGGAGCTTCAGGCGATGGGAGCTTGAGGCCCTGCTGCTGCTGCAGGTTTAAATTCCTGTAGGTTGAGGACTGATTATACAGACACAGGAACATTTTCGTTCAGAAAGTTCGATCTGTAGCAAAAAAACACACATGCAGTAAAGGAGCTGTTTCATGTATGGAAGATTGAAACCAGATTTTTGTCCTCAAACAAAAAGACATGTGGAGAATAAAAGAGATTGTTGTCCATCCAGAACTCTGCCTGTCGTCACAGTTTCACTCTCGTCTTACTAAAACGGCTGTACTGATTTAAAATGATCCATTTTTTAAACATGAATGCACTGAATCACATGTTTATTGGTCACTCTGCTCCAGTACAGCACAGATACACCAACAGCTTCACAAAGTTGGTCCAACATGTAAAAACAACTTAATGTGTTCAGTCAGTGCAATAAAGAGTATAACAGCCAATGTAAAACAAACAATCTTGGTCAAACGTGAAAATAAACTGCAACAAGCATGAATTTTAATATATTTTCACCAACTATTGCATAAAATGTGGACTTTCCCCACTGATAAGGGAATATTTAAAGAACATAAAATAAAAATTTAACCAGACAATTCAAGGAGGCTCTGATGCAGGAATATTTTGATGTATCCATCCTTGAACCTGGACTGAAACGCCGCAGCAAGAAAAAAAAATGGTGGAACAGAGTATCTACCAAGCATTAGGACAGACTAAATTAAACTTTTCTGCAATGCTGGAGACTCTCAGTGCTTAATAAAATTTATTTAGAGGTTTAAAAAGTAAATAAGGTACAACAAAACACCATTCTTATTTTGTAATTTTCTCTAAACCTCTTTCTTAGTGGTGTCCCACCTGGCTCGTATCTTTGCCCCCTGTTTTATCTATGAACAACAAAACAGAAAACAGTTTCACAGAGAAATTATCATACTTACTTTGTAGGTAAAACAGACAGAATGTACAAAAGCTTTTATTTCACAGGGAATAATAATACTACTGTCTGTAACACAGAATTTATTTCCATATTTTTATATTTGAAAGTATTTTTTTTTTCACTTTTTTGCATCTTTGATTGTTTTAGATTGAAACCACACTAATTTCTAATAATTCTCTAAATACTGTAGATTATATTTTGGTTACAATCCTGAAACCAATTGTGCCAGATTTCAGACAGTTTGAAACATCTGCTAAGTCCAAACATTTAAATCTCCACCCAGGTGTCCCAGCTATTGAATTAAGCTAAATTTAGCATGAAGCTGTATGCTGTCTGTGGATTTCTGATGATTAGATCTGAAGGCGCGAAGCAGGTGAGAGCAGAAACCACAGCCACCATCGTCACGAGTTCTGCAGCTGGAAAAACAACATTCCCCCATTAGCTGAGATCAGAACGGCCAGGCGGACCTTCACACGGACTGTACATGGAAAGATGAAAGATGTAAAACCAAACATCCTGTCACCCCCTCTGCATGAGGTCACACCTCTGCTGCAACACTTTAACATCTTGCAGCAGGTAGAAAACACCCCCAGCTGCACTGGGGAGACTTTGAAGTTTCACTGGTTGCAGTCTGCAGGGCTAATCACCTGCAGGAGGCAAACGAAGCTGCATGCGAGACACGCTTGGGATAAAAGTGGTAATTACACAAAAATGGGAGTCAACTGCAGATGCGAAAAGTCCCTGAGGTGATGTGGAGCACAAGAGACGCTGCGAGTTTGTTTTAAGAGGCCAAGCTTTCACTATTTACTCAACCTGTCCAGACGCCGCCGCTGCACACACAAGCACATCTACACATGAAAACTATAAGTTAAATCATCTTCTTGAACTTTTCAAATATATTTTTTTGACTCAAATGCAGAAAGAGGGAGCATCAAAACTAAAAGTTTGAGAATCGTTAAGCAAATAATCAATAAATCATTGAATTGTGATTTATTACTTTTCTCTTCTCATTGCTTTTGTTTCAACTTGCCTGTGTTTTTGAAGGACTATTTTGTTTACATAGACTTAATAATTCATTTTATGTGTCGTTTTGTTTATTTGTTTTGGATATTTAACTCATCTTTTTAAAGGTTCATTAGAATTCAAAGTTTATTGATTTTTTTAAAATGTGTACTTATTATGCCATTAGCATAATATTACTAAAAAATGGTCTCAAAACAACATTATTTATCACAATATGGGACAATTTCATTGTGACTGCAAATAAAAATTTGTTTTGCAAATAACTTTTTCTCTTCATGAGAAAAAGGAAGTGATTTGAATAAAAAAACTTTGTATTATAGACAAAAAATATGTCTACAATTGTCTATTCTAAATGTTTTGATAATTACATTTTTAAAAAAAAAATTAAATTAGATTTTGTTTGAATAATAATGAGGCGAATTTACCTCTATCTTTACAAATCAAGCTGTTTTCATGAATTATTCTCATTAAATGTAAAAGTAAAATACTCTTTAATACATTTTATTTACTGGGCTGTTAGCTCTGGTTGTAGTAGCTGTTAGCATTGTTGTTAGCTTTTCTCTGAGCGGTTGTTAGCTCTGTTTGTGTTAGCTTAAATTTGAGTTGTCATTAGCATAAAGCCATTTCTCTACTAGAGCAGTTTAAACCGGTACATCAGCTTTTTGTTGAATATAAAAACACTGACTTGAAGTTGTCTTCTTTTTCTTTTTAAGCTTGTTAGCAGTTTTGCTAAACATCGATTTAGCATACTTTACCATGTACTAGTAAGGAGTTTGGGTCAAAATTGCATTATAGTGCAAATATGCTTGAAAATGATTAAAAAATGTTTCCATGAGAAACAAGAAATTATTTATGTTTACATAGACTGTTAATGATCTAGTTTTTACTGCTATACACAGTTAAAGTAATCTGGCTCTTTAATTAAAAAACATAAGTAATACATAAAATTATTAATAGATAATCCAATTAATTTTTTTTATACTTCTTATTATTAACTCGTTTTTTTATTGAATCAAACTGATATCAAATTGAATTGTGGTCCAAAGAATCAAAATTAGATTGTAATTGTGAGGTTACTGACTGGAGGTAAGATACTGACTGCTCAAAAGTACTCATCTTCAAATAAACTGAACATTTTTAAAACTTTATACAGCCAATCAGATTATATGAGCTAAAAAAGTAAAATATTAAATGTAATCCTGACTACAGAAATGGTTTCATAAAACTCAGCGAAGACTTAAAATAACATTCAGTTTACATAAACATCTCATCTTATCAGGATTGCAGGATGTGATTACCTTTACAGATTAAACCCAATAAAACATGTCACACATGGATTATAATTCATTCATCTGTAGTGCATTTAAAGTTTGTATATAACCAATTATATCCTGTATAACTTAACCCTGTATAGTCCTCACTTCCATCGAGAAATCCCCCTTCTCTTTGTTTTCAGGCTTTAAAAGCTCAGAAAATTAACCAAGAACTTTTCTCCCATAAATCCAAGACGGAAAATTGGGGCTTCGTGTTCAGGCAGGTAATATACTCTCCAGTTGGGATAAATAAACTACTATTCTCAGCTCCAATTATCCCACAAACCCCCCTGTATTTTCTTTACACCCTGAATACACACCACGGAGCTTAGAGTTTTATTGCTCCCACTTGCATCTGCTTTGATAATATATAAGCTCTAATATAACATAAAACATGGCGTTGGGCCACCCAAGGGAAACATCTTCTGCTCGTTATGTGCTAAAAACTGTAAATCTGGAGTTAAATAGAAAAAATGTAAACAAGAAGGATGTAGATATCCACTCTGTCTACAGACCCAGATGGTAAATGACTATTTTATGAGGCTTTTTTATGTGACTAGAGGTAAAACATTCCCTTACTTGGAGAATTTTAACAATCATGCTTGAATTATCTTTTTGTGTAGATTATTTACCTTCTTAGGAACTTGTAAACTCTGCAAAAAAGCTGCATTTTTACGCACTGAAATGTTTCCAACTTGTGTGAATTCCTATAAAGCTTGCAAAGTACTTCTGCATATTGAGAGGCTTTGTCTCTACATGAATGTGTGGGCATGCCTGAATGTCAGCATAACATTTGTGTGTATATGTGTGTGTGTGGGCATGTGTGTGTATGTGTAATCTGCAGAAGAGACAAGCCGCCAGGTAAAATTAGGCCATGAAGATGATGAGTGTCTGTGTTACTGGGAGGGTCTGACGAGCCCTGGAGAAAGGAAAATCTGAACTTTAAATCTGAATTAAGAGCAAATTCACCTTGCTCTTAAAAATGAAAGCGTAATTGTCATAAAATGTTAACAACGTATCAAAATTACACTGATTCTTCAAGGATTTTTGATTAGCTTAACTTGTTTGTTTTTTTTAAAAAGATCAATTGAATTAAACAGAAAAATGCATAAAAAGAAAAACCGCAACACAAAAATGCTAAAACTTAGTCTAAATATCTGCAAAATAACAAACGAAACATAAAGGAACAACAATAATAGGCATAAAATGATCAGAAAAACATCTATGGTAGGATGAGAGAACTGAATATTTAAAAAAAACATAAAATTGTGCTTAAAACATTAACTACTTCTGGGAAAAGTTGGAAATTAACCACAAAGACACAATAGTTACAAAAAAACACAAATATACTTCTTTGGGTGAAAGCTGCAGAGAAACAATAGTCATTAAACGTTGCGATCTTTAAACTAAAGTAGTGAGTTTGCATGGGGGATAAAATCTCTTGGCCTTTGTTCGAACTGCACTGAAATGTTACAAGCCAAACTATGAAAACCGAGCAAACATGCAAAAATTAGCTGAGCAATTGAGCAGAGGCACATTCAAAAACAAATGATGAAGCTTTGCATATTTTATCAGAACATTACAGAAGCACAGGAAGAGGAAAAAGCTCAAGAAAAAAGGAGAAGTAGAAGTAAAGTTTTGTTGGTGGTGGGTGTGTGTCTAATGCCTACCCAGGAGACCCCGGAGGCGGGTAGTTTTGGGCAGGAGTTGCCAGGCGATTGGGGAAAGTTGGCATTGCACTTACCTCTAATTGATACCACATTGTTCCAAAGCAACCACAAATACATTAATGCACATCCACATACACCATGTGGTGGTGAGTTTTACAATCTGTTGGCTTGTGTCTACCTTAATCCATAATTTTTGTTTATCTGCACCGATTGCAGTTTTCTGGCCAATCTTTAAAAAGCCTGAACTGTCGATTCCGATTTTGGTCGATACCAATTTTTAAACCTGAAATGGTCCTAAATATAGCAAGAAAGTCGCTGAATTGGCAACAGAGTTAACTTTAAACATGCAAACATGAACTGGTGGGTCGGTCAAGGAGTAAGATTGGCTTCACATGTACAGCCAACCACCAATCTCTAAAAAAAATGTAGAAAATCATCCAACCGATAAATCGGTGCACCCCTACTTTCCTGCAACGGATGCAGATGCATCTGTAATGAGTTTAAAGTTTATATACAACTGTATAAAGTCACAGTTTAAATGTGGCGCAACCTTTGCATAAAAACAAAAACAAACCAAAAAACAGCTTTTTCCCAAAAGCAATTACCACCCTGAACACTCACATGCACTAATTATATGGTGGCTATACATAAATGTACATAAATTCAACTGATTAATATTGTAAATAATGTAAATATATTTTAGATATTTCCTACATTGTTTGCACTGTTGGACATGTGTACAGTGACAAACATTAAATCAAATCCAATTCATAGTAGCTTGTGGATTCATAGTTAGTTTAAAACATTTATTTTGGGGTGACTGAGGTTTGGGGGTTCCAAATTTTTAGGCAGGATCAAGCAAAAAAAAAAAAAACCCAGGATATTAAATATACCTATATGAAAAGTATGCAAAGAAATGACGCTTCAAGATTATTGTCTAGCAGTTTACATGTTTATATGCAACAAAAATTCAAGGCAGACAGAAAATGGAGTTAAATGTGCCCAAGCAAATACCAATCCATAAAAGGCACACAAACACAAAGAGACGCAAAATGACCATATAAAGATATGAATTCCCATCTTAAATGGATCCTGTTACCACAGAAAAGCCTCCAAAAAGATAGAAACCTTCCACATAAAGACAAAATAAGAACCCAAAGTGATGCAAAATAAAAACAAAATGAACACAGAGGCTAAAATCAGCAGAACCAGTCAGTGTTGGATGTGATGCACCCAGGTAACATCCTTTAGGCATAAATCCAACTCAAACTCAGCAGGCAGCGTCTCTGACAGCCGAGGAGAAGATTTGTCCTTAATTCCCAAAAAGCAAGCCTGGACACATTCCTTCTAGGAAAGCTTCTCTTTGCATCCATGAAACTTATTAGAAAAAAAGCCCAACACATTCCTTGTTATGAGATTTCCTCAATATTTTAGCACCTTTTTCACAATTTCAATGCATTTTGTAGGATTTCAGTGATTAGTTGCCTAAAATGTCCTAAAATACTCTTACCTCTGTGCTGAGATTTTATCTGTGCGACCACCATCAGCACACAGATGCAGGTCTGCCAGCTCGTAATCAACCACCTGCAGCGTTCAGGCATCCTGATTCCTTCACGATTCTGACAGAAAGAAAAAACCCCAAACAAAAACAAACAAAAAAAACAAAAAACAAATAAAATCCTCTCAGATGTTTGGAGGGTCACTTCTCATTTCAGCCGCAGAAATTAGAGAAATAAACAGCAGAAAATCCTCCAGCTAACCAGCGCAGGGTATGTGCGCCTTTACGCACTGCTCTGAGCAGGAGACACGCCGCTCTGAACACTACACTTCCTGTAGAGGTTTTCAGATTAAAGGCTTTTCTGATCAAGAAAGGAAATCATTTTTTGTAATCTAAATTACCAAAGCAGAAGAAAAACTTTGCAATGTTTGCAAACTATGCATAAAATACGTAAAAACGTGTGTTAGCCTTTAGAGGTCTGATCAAACTCAACTAAAGGACACTCTTAAAGGGACAGTAGTGTATTTGCACTAGAGAAATTAGAGATACATTTACTTTCTTTGAAGGCAAACGTTTACAAACACAAAATACAATTCCTAAAAACAATAAGAAATGACAAGAACAGTTTGAAAAATGAAAAAGATAATGAAATTACATCAAGGGATTTCAATTTTCTGATGCAGTAATTAACAATATTTAAGTAATTAGTGGCAAATCTGAAGATGTATTTTCTGCTTTCTCGTGTAATATTGAAAAATCCATTTAACATGCCACAATGTCTGATTCAAACAATCCTATAAAAGCATTTAACACAACAGAAATGTTCAGACTTGTAGCGAGGAGGTGAACAGAGCTGCGCCCCACGCTGACAAACTGCATCTTAACGCCTAGAATATATTTATTAGAGGTGTACCGATCTATCGGCCACCAATCATAATCGGCCGATTTCAGTGAAAGTGTATGATCGGTGATCGCCGATCACCTGTATCTCACTTCGCAGCCTGCATGTGCAGCTCATCTACTCTTTCCTTCACACTGCGCAGGCGCACGGCAACAAATCCTAAGCGATGTGGTGTGGAATTTGAACGGTCTGAGAGTGAACAGGGAAGTTTGCGTGTTAAGGTGGAAAATTACCTCGGGGGTGAAGCACGTCAAATTGCATCAACACAACGAACCTAATGTGACATTTAAAAAACAAGCACTTGACGGAGTTTGGCTACATCGAGGCTCAATGCAGGAAAAAGGACATCCGCAGCGGCCAGTTTAGCAGCGCACAGCTACAAACACTCACCCGGATTAGCATCACGGTCGGAAAGCTAAACAAATAACCTGAAAGATAATTTAAGTCTTCGAGCTGCGGTGTAAGACGCTGGTTCTGTTCTCGTTGTTATTAGTGCACATGACACGTGTAGTAAAAAGGTTTTTTGACTTCCATGTGTTTTCTATCATTGGATAGCTTAGAATCCATATCTGTAAATTATTCAAAATGCCCGAGAAGACTCACATTAGGAGGAACAAAGACAATGACTTGAGAGACTAATATTTTCATTTCAGGTTATGTGTTCTGGTCATTTCCATAGCAACGATCAGAAGCAAGACCTTGACCTGGAAGGTGAGCTTGTTGATGAGGTGACAGATGACCTCATGAGGATATCTCTGTAGAAATGGATGAGAACATTGCAATGGTATGCTTTTTCCCAATAGGATTTGGGTTGGGGTACGTAGTTACCAAAGAGATGCAAAAAGTATGGGATTATTTATTTTCTAAAAAGGATGTGGACCGAAGTAATCCTGGTGAAATGTTGGTTAACGATAGTTCCACGGTTTCTGAAGGACAAAGTGAAGGGCCCCCCAGATGGCACACTTGCACCGCTGGCTGAAGTTCCTGGACCCTGATCCGGCGCAAGTCACAGCAGCCTTCACTTCAAAGCTCAGAGTATGTGGAGAAGCTGAAGGTCGCCAAGCTGAAGACGGCCACCATATGCCAGTCAGTGGCATTTATAGCGCGTTTCGTCAACTTTGCCAAAGGGCGTTTGGAAGGCAAGGAGGCCACGGCGTGCAACGCCTTTGCCCAGGCGCTTGGGTCTGCCACCAGGAACCTCAAGCGCGAGAGGCAGCACAGCAAAAGGCAAGCGGGGTTGCAGACGAACTGCTGGTGTTGACGTGAAATTCTCATTAATTTGAAAGTAGTGAGGACTAAATTAATTTCATGTCAGTATGATGTTGTTTCAGGGCCAAGCTGGTCATCGACACAGCGACTAGCGTCTTCAACTGCCAGAGAGTCCTGTTCAGGGCACAGGAGGACGTGAAAAACATAGAGGAAGGCCAGCATGTGTGGTTGGTTGGACCCCATTTCTACAGACAAGGGTTAAAATAAAAAAACTCACTGCTCACCCAGCAGAAACAAGTCTGCAGTCATTTAATGCTTCTTTCTTTTGATCCTAAACGCTTGACCCAACCTGAAACTAAATGATTGTATTGTCCATTTGAAAATGTTCTTCTGGCTCGTCATAACATGAGGTCTGCAGCTCCAGGTAGTTAGTTATGTGGATCAGCTGGATGCAGGGTAAATCCTCAAGATTATAAGAGAAGTCTTTTTTACCGAGATAATACGGATCATATTCTAAATATACACGTATTATTTTCGAGATGCCTTGTCTGTTCCAGCCTATTTAGGGTGTTGGCGTACTCGTGATCAATTTTGCTCCGTTTTGAACCTGAGAAATCTCCTTCCTGGTTAGGGTTGCTGTTGCTCTTGGTGGTTACCATAGCAACCAGTAACTGACAGTTTGTCCCTTTATTTATGTTTTTCTGGAAGATTGTTTTTTATTCTTAAATGCTAATATGCTTTATTATGTTTTTCAGGTTTGTGCATTCTGGTGAATTAAGGTAGTCCAGCTGAGCGTAAAAAGTCTGAACAGAAACTTTATTTTCAAACCAGAACCTATCCAGATGACAAACAGCAAATCAAAACTAAGCTGAGAGTGCAGCTAAGTGAACGTAGAGGATTGTACAAACAGAAAGGAACACAGGTGAACTTAAATATACTGGTGACAACACAGTCAGAAACTCAAAACAGCTGCGGTAATTATGCACAGGTGGCGGGGATGAAGAAACAACTAAGGAAAACAGATCATGACAATTCTGGCTGTAAATACAACTTTAATAGATTCAACAGTTGCTGTTTCAAGCCCTCTTGTGACAAGTTAGTCAGACATTATTTCTTTCTTTGTAAAAGTTGTTTTCGTACAGCCATAGAAGACAACTACACAAAACCTTGACTTCTACAGATTAAATAAATACGGAAGAAACAATGACTTGTTGTCTATCACAGCTCAAGTTTTTCGTAGTCCTGTAACCGGACCTGTTACAAATGGAACCAGTATTTCTTTCCTATTTCTAAAACAAGTTCCTATATCTTGCTGAAAAGTTACTTTTAAGTTAGTTGTATCTTATTTTCAGTGCATTAAGAAATTTGCACAAGAAATTAGACCAAAAATACTTGGTGAAATTTTGTGATTTACAGAGAATATTTCACAAATGAAATGTTTTTTTTTTTTTTTTATTTAGTTCAAACAGGTTTTTAAAAACAAGCCATTAGTAGGACAGAGGAAATATTAACTAGGTTTAAGATGACGTAGCACTGACGTCACCCAATACAGATGGATGGCAGGAAGTAAATGCAGCCCATTTATTTCTCTTGATCCAGCATCAAAATACCTGAAGTCTGTGTCCTGTACAGTTGTTCCAACAGTTCTAATAGAGAGAAAGATAAACGTTATTTTCGGATTTCGAAGGTAGTTGGTCACAAGGCAGTTAATTTTAAAAAACTTACCAAAAAAAGAGGAGAAAAGTGGATCAACAATCTACAGCTAAAAACGGGAGGTGCAGAAACTAACAATGCCGGAGTTAGCAATGCCCACTTTCTAACAGGTAACGATCGCATCGTTTAAATTGTATTTTCAGATATTTTACTGAACTGTTACTTAGAAAGACAAACTTTTATATGTAATGTAAGGTATATTATTGTATGCCCTAGCGTGGTTGTCCTCAGAGTGCTAACGTTGTTAGCAGCTAGCTCAGTGCCAAGTCCCGGACAAAAAATATGTTTATTCAGTAGGACTTTAGTGCTGAAATAAAAAATAAAAAAAGGTAGGGACCATTGCTATATAACAGAGGGAAACTGCATAACTGGAAGACAGAGGGACTGGACACCGACCCATTACAGAGGGCGAAGAACGGGGGACATTGTTAAAGTTGGCACAAGATGGCCGACTTCTGTAGAGTGAGCTACTTTAAAATGTAATGAGTCTATTTAAAAAAATTTGTGTGAGGTTTTGATGCTGTGGAGCCTAATGTTGTACAAAGTTTAGGTGTGGCCAGACACGAATATACTTTGTGTCTGAAGTATATTCAGTGGCCATGACACGAACATGAGGTTTCTGTAGATCGCTGTGAATGGTTGACCTACATTGGACCTGAATCCAGGGTCCTACATCAACTCAGCATTGACGTACAACTCCGGCATGAATTTGGGTTTACAGAAGCTAAATAAATTATTTACCAGCAGATCCAAGCTCAAAGAAGTAATATGGGATAGTTTGTTGTCAGTGATAGCATCGGTATCATAGATTAATTACTTAAAATAGCACAATTCACTACTCATCTTGCAGAAACAAGTCAACAGCCATCTAATGCTGCTTTTGATCCTAACTGCTTGACCCAGCCTGAAACTAAATGATTGTATTCTCCAGCCTTTTGAAAACTTCTCATTCCTCTGGTAACTACGTATCCCAAAGCAAATCCCTTAGGGAAAAAATATACCAGGGCGATCTTTTCAATTTCTTCAGAGAGCACTTTGACAGTCTTTGAAACTCTGAACGAATGATTGAAGGGAGTCTGTGATAACAATTCCTAAAAACAATAAGAAATGACAAGAACAGTTTGAAAAATAAAAAAGATAATGAAATTCCAGCCAGGCCCCTGGGTCCGTGCCTGGTTCCAAACACCCATCCCATTCAGAAATAAAATTCAAAACGTTATTCGATTGATCAAAAACTGAATTGGCTAATCCAAACTCAAAATTGTCCAGGAATCTCCGTGGTGTCTTTTTTATACTTCTTTTTATTCCTGGAGACTTTTTCTTCCCCTGGAAAAATATTATTGTCCCGCCGTTATCTTATTGCTGTTGTTACTCAGTATCTCAATATTTTCAGTTCCAAAATAAAACTATAAATACATCCGATGTGTACCATATTATAAATGTGAAGTTTGTCTTATCTTATTAACACACACTGGATTATATTTCATTGTTGTACAATTCAATAATGTCTCTAAAATAGTATTTTACCAGCATAAAGGTTTTGCTCTTGTTGCTGATTGTGCAATAAGGGAAACAGTAGTGTCGAATCAACTGTGTCTTTTATCAGTCCAAATTCTGGCAAATTACCATTTACTATTGATTGCAAAGTACATCACTCAAAGACTTCTGAGTGATGCATTCATTGCCATTTATCACAACTGGTAGGAATGGTTTCTCTCCTCCATGGACACAGATGTTTCAGGACCCCGGAGGCAGAAAAACTCCTGTCACACTGATGACACCAATGAGGTTTCCTCAGGTTGAGGCTGCTTCCCTCTTCTCCTCCCTCTGCGGCCGGCACAGCTCCTCCTGGATCTTCTCATAATCCCGCTGCGTAAGACACCAGCAGCTGTCACAAAAAAACACACACAAAAAATCATGTATTAACTTTTTCACTAAAAATTAGAACAAAGTAATTGTGTTTTTGCAGTGTAGAGGTCAACATTTCCTGTTTTTGTGTATCATAAATAAAACAAACTGCTGCGATTTAACAACATTGGATTTACAAGATTCACGAGTTAAAGAAAACAAACAAGCAATAAAGGAGAATTGTGTTTTTAAAATAAAAGAAAATCTCGATTTTTAAAAATGCTGTACAGTTGGACTGAACACCAAAATATTTGTTTTGTAAGAAAACTGTAAAAAGTACACTTCCAAAATGACCCCAAGTTTATTTTTACAATATAAATCATACAAAAATGTGAAATCAACCTCTTCTTGATCCAACATTTGCTCTTTAAGCCTCTCAGCAGTATTGGTTGATTTCATCATCCTGGAGAAAGGAAACAGCAAATTAATTTACATCTACAATGAATTCCTTCTTCTTCTTCAGCCTCACCTTGTCATCAAGCTGCTTGTACAGGTTCCTGATGTCCTCAAACGTTTTCCTCTCTTCATTCGAGACGTCGCCCCCTCCTGGCGGGAGTGTTGTCAGGGTGCCGCCAGGAATCTTTGGCCCCATGACAAAAAATTAAATTGCCCCTGTTGTGACTTTTTTACACTTATGTTGTTCAGTATATTTGCATGATAAGTGACTGATTACAATTATATGTTAAGCATAATTTACATGATGATTATTATTATTATATTGAATATGATTGTATACAATTACAAAGGCGAAGTGAAATATATTTCAGTGTAAGACATGATTTATTTGAATAGAGGAAGTCTTTTATTTTGAAGAATGCTTAAGGATCTGTTACTGTTTAGTCACTATCTTGCTTTGTTGATTTTATTGCTTGGTTACGAACAGCTGTTGCCCGTTATCAGCTGACGCCGTTTTTTTCCTCTTCAATAAATACTGAACAGAAAGGTTCAGTAAAAGAAATACGAGCCTCCGTCTTGTTTGAGAAGAAGCTTTACTCCGTAACAGCCCCCCCAGACCCTCCTGCGCAACTACTGTTAGTTTCTTGAGTCTATCTGACCCATATAAAGCGTCACAATTTTAAAGGCTTGCAATTGCCTTGCTTTCTTTGGTCCAATACTGATACTAGCACAATATTTAATGCTAATGAATTTTACATGCAACAGTCTGCATACAATACAACAAATATGTTGCTTAAATTTTTTATTATTAGTTTTGTCTCATTGAAATGTCTCTTCCCACTAGCAACAGTCACATACAAAATATACATTAAACCATCCAGACTTTTCAAAAAATGCTATGTAGTTGCATTTTATTAAAGCTGCAGTATATAACTTTAACTTCAACGTCATTCACTCACTGCTAAATGTGCTCATGGTGGAGAAACAACTTATTGTATTGCCGTCGTTGGTAGCTATGCTAAATAAACTGAGCATTCACAGTTTGAATCTGCACAGCTCTGTGCTATGCTAGCTGCAAAACATCTAAATCTCCAGAATATCATCCATTGTTATACTCATCAAATCACTTTGAAACAGCTTATGGAAAGGGAATTATCATTGTAACCAAAAATTCACAATGATCCAAATAATTAAACTGTCTCGATTCCCAACACATTCTTCTATTTCTCAGTTTGGTCAAGGCCACCAGCTGCAAGTCCAAGTATAACAAAACATTGCCTGCAATCTGAAATTGAAAAGTAACTATCTGGGTTTACTTAGGGAGAGAAAAAGGAAGATAAAACTCTCACATCTGACGTAAAGCTATTGGTATGGAAACCTAACACCTCTGCTTTTTAGCAGAGACAATAAAAAATGGCCTGTGGGTTATATTACCACAGGTTAGCGAAAAGTTGCTATGTCTGCAACTGTTTGGAAATCACAGGATAAAAAATGTGTGAATTAACAAGCATTAATCTTGAACAAGCACCTGATATAACAAAATGTACCCACACTGGAGAGGCTTCTCTCACACCCAAATATTTGGATGTAAATGTCAGATTATGGGGTTGATTAAACACCAACATGAAGGAAGCCTTAATGTCTGAGTCTCTGTTCAGACATGTTAGGCTGCAGTTTGACATCTGTCTCAAGTCTTTACTTAAAAACTGCATTCCAGCTGCAGAAAGAAAAGCTTTGCATGATGATGGATGCTCCAAAGCTTCCAACTGCACCAATAACTAAGTACTCAGAACTTTTACTCAAGTTAAAGTACCGCCATGATAAAAAAAACGAGCCCTGTACTTCAAGTCTTACGTGAAAACATACTGATATTATTATAGAAATGATGAATATGTTTTAATATACTCACTGATATTCATTTATTCTGTTTTCTCAAAAACACCTTATTGTGATGAAAAAACATAATACAATACTTGTATCCTATATATAAAGCTGCAGTGTGTAAATTATATAAAGAATATATTTTTTAAAATATTTCTTTAAATTGTCAACACAGTTTGTCATGATAATCTGAAAAGTTTGATCTTCTCCACCTCCTCCCAGAGCTACTATTGCCATCTGAAGAAATGCACGAAAACAACCAATCAGCGCTGTCAATCATCCTCATGTACTCGCTGCTAAATGAGCTAATGGCAACAACAAAAAAACCGTTACAGAAAAATTATCACTGGTGGCTATGCTAACTAGCCTGAGATTTCACAACATGCTACACTAGTTGCAGTGCCATAACCTGCCTCAACAAATATGTAAACATACATTTTTTAATAATACCAATCAAAACTGACTTGTCAACAAACCTGACTTTATTAGCAGTTAAACCGATCTTCTACTCTATTCAGACAAGCCACCAAAAGATCCCACAAGGAATACAGCTATTGACTGTCCAAGTCAACAAAACACATGAAGAGTGATTGTGCAAATTACCCTTGAATATCACAGCAAGGACATTTAGTCATTTAGTGCCAAACGTACAAGCACAGATTTTCCATGGAAAGTTTTAATTCTGTATGGCCATGCCTGGAAAGTGAGTTTGTCAGTGCTGAATGATGCATACAAAGGAAAATCTATGTATGCAACCAATGCTCATCATTTCACTGGGATTCCTGTCTGCGCATGTTAAGGTACCTCCACTTTCCAAAGTCCTTCTTTCATCATTGCCTCCTCTTTCTCAACTTTATCCTGAATGAATTTAAACTCCATCCATCTTCCTCCCACATGTCAAGGCTCTAGTAGACTCATCCCAAAGGCAGCACTTAGGTAAACACAAGCAACACATGTCATTTTTCCCCACAAACATCAGAGCATGCCCTTCCTCTGACCTACAAATAACTGAGCTGCAGCTCAGCAGTTTAACATCCCTTGATTTATTTAATGGACTGCCTGGTTTTCTGTCTCTTTCTGGCAAAATGTCCATTATGGCGACTTCCTCTATCGTCACTATGTTCGGAAATATCAGCTTATCAGCAGCTGCCCTCTAGTGGACATGGAGCATTACAGCCACGTATACATTTAAATTAATTAAAAGGATGAATGCAGTGGAGCATCCAGGAATTGTCATTTCACAGTAGGATTTTGGTAAGAATGTTTACCAGCTTATACTGATTCTGATGTGTTTTGTTTTCGTCATATTTGAGCGAATGTCCTTGACAAGAGAACACAGCAGTGCAATTGGTCATTTGTACATGAAAATACACTTGATGACCATTAGAATTTTAAGGATTGAATATATTTACGATATATAATTGGAATGTATTCAGTATTTTTGCAAAATTGTGGTGATCCTTGGATCATGATGATGTGGCCCTTGAATACTGCTGCCCAGAGTGCAGCTCAGTGTTAATTATATTACCAGAAAAGGTAACGTATATGTGCTTTACCAGGATACAAACACCTGTGTTGCCATTTTAACTCATTTAAAAGTCACAAGATTATTATATAGAAGAAAAAGTATCTTGGTGGTAAATAAATAGCTTTATTTAACCACACTGTATATATTTACAGTCAGCCCCTTTATTTCATTCTAACACCTTTTTTTCCTACTTAAAACAGACTTTAGTTGTAACAAGTGGAGTGCTGCCCTCTAATGGTAATACACTGAATTCAGCTGCCACACTGCAAAAACATACTGAAGACAGAAGTTCATAAATAGATTTAAATATAAAAATCTTCATATGTAGTTTTACAGCATGTTTGATTGTCTCTTTAGTATCTTCATTTATTGTTTGTGTTGGCACAGCTGAATAATTAGAGTAAAACTGAATCAAAGGGCATCAAACACATTCTGTAGGAATTCAAGTGTCACTCAGGTCGTTCGCCATCATTTATAAATCTAAAGTATAAAAGCTAAACAAACTAAAAATAACTAAAATCCAACCCAGCAGCACCACATTAGGCTGTAGATCCTTAAGCTGGTTATTGTTTTGATATCTCATCAACAGCCAAACTGGAAGTAGAGCTCAGTGTTTTAGAATGAAAATGAGGAAAACTATGCAACAAAGACAATTAAACAGACAAATGTACAGAACAATAAAGCCTAAGAGTCTCTACAGCAATAAAAACTTACTGAAAAGTTAATGTTTGCATAATCTGCATGTTTTGTGGAAGGTTTTTGTCTTTAGCAAAAGGACAGAAGAAACACTGATATATCTCACTCCTGATAAAATATGGAAGATCAATCTTTAAAAAAAACCTCAAGTTATTGCTGTTGAACATGATTAGAGTCAGGCAGTCTTTGGTCCCTTAGCGTTTGAGTTTATCCCTCCAAATCTCAGACATGTTATCCACCAGCTGAAGCCTGTTGCTGCCACTTCTGTCAGTCAGATTCAGCATTTGAAATGTTTGCTTGTTCGATAAATCCAGGTCCAACAGCCTTAAGGAGTTTAACTCAGGTCCTCGTCTTCCCAGAGGGGACCAGCTCACAGCAGATGCACACAGATGAAGAGAGTTTCAGCTTTCTGAAGAAACTGTGTCAGGCGTTTCTTCACTACGTGACTCCGGTGGTGAAGTCTCTGCAGAAAGAAAGAAGACTTGTTAACACACGTAAATGAGTGCAACACTGTACTTTAACAAACAGATATAATAATAACAATAATAGATTAGTGTTAGAAAACCTATAAGCTGCTGTCTGTCTGCCTGTCACCTCAGAAATAACATAATGCTCTCCTCACATGTCAACAGTTGTTCTTTTTATTTGATTTAAATAAAAATCGTAGAATAAATCCAATTGATAGAAACGGGTGGATATTTTATATTTAATGATGCAGAAGAGGATTTTTGTTTCTATCTAAGAAACTCAAGGCTATTTTTCCTTGCTGTGCTTCTAAATTAATGTGAAGAAAGTTAAATAGATGTAGCTCTTTGTAGCAGCTGCTTTTACAATGGAGATATGGGTGGTCACCCAGGGCGGCATAGGAGAGTGGAGAGGGCGCACAAGAACCACGTAGAAATAATTTGACTTATCCATAAACTGTTCTGAACTCATTTTCTGTTGCTTTTATGCATCAATGGGGAGATGGCACACCAAGGGTTAAATAGCTGAGTTTTTCATTTTGGTGCATGTCTGGGTTGGTGATTGTTAGCGTTAGCATAAACCATCTGAACTCCTCTGGACATAAAGACATTATACTCAAGTGGATAAATTGACTTTTTTTCCAGGTTATAAACTTTCTGTCTAAATAAAGTAACAAACAAGCATCTCACCAGATCCTGTAGCGTTCGGTTCTTGTTCCTCAGGTCTGGAGTTCTGTCCTGATTCTCCTTGGTCGTCACCAACTTGTTGTGCTGGTGGTTCCTGCTGCTGCTCCATTGAATCTACCAATACATTGTTAGTTTTCACTAAACTCTGAATGTCCTGAGAGTTTTATTAATAAAACAACAACAAAAAATACTTACCAGCTGTCTCAGTGACTTCAGCTATTCCTGTCAATAAGACCCAAACTATGAGTGACACACACTAGAACTATCTATGGTTATATAATGATGATGATAATAATAATAATTGAACATTTTATCTTATAATATTGACATCTGTGATAAATTTCTACCAAATCTTAAAATCCAAGAGCTTTTTTCTCTTTCTCAGGCTGTGCCGTCTTTAGCATCGGCTGAGTAACTTTTGCACGTTACTCAGAGAAATAATCTCATCACGTTTTACTCACCATCTTCGTTGGTGTTAGCATGCTGATCCCCACTGAGCGCTTCTTTACTGTTTGAATTATTCTCTGTTAAAAGTAAATTATGTTTGTTTTAATAAACAAAACCAAAAACATCTGCAATGCAGAGACATAAAAACATGACAATATTATGAAAAAGTTAAATATTTCTGGTCATTCATCTCAAAGTTAAACTCATTTATAAATATCCAGCTACTGGTTAATAAATGTCCCTGGAGCCAATAAAAGATTTTAAAAAGTGCAAATATCCATGTTGTTAAATTTCCACACAGATAACAGCTCTGTGGGTTAAACAAGGGGTGTCCAAACTGCGGCCCAGGGGCCATTTGTGGTTCTTGAACTGATTTCTTGTGGCCCCCAGTTACATTTCAACAAAGATCTAAATTTGTTTATCAAAGTTTTTTATTTTTAATCAGTGTAAAATTAATACTGACCATTTTTTTTGTAATGGAAAATGTTAAGTACCACACAAAGCATTCATCTTTATAGAAGCAAACTTTTATAATAAGTAGAATTATGTTTATTCAGAGAATTTTACTGAAAAGTCGACTTCTCTTCATCTCACCAGGTCCATCAGCGGTCGGTTCTTGTTCCTCAGGTCTGGAGTTCTGTCCTGATTCTCCTTGGTCGTCACCAACTTGTTCTGCTGGTGGTTCCTGCTGCTGCTCCATTGAATCTACTAATGCATTGTTAGTTTTCACTAAACTCTGAATGTCCTGACATTTTTATTAATCAAAAAACAGCAAAAAATACTTACCAGACGTCTCAGAGACGTTGCCTATTCCTGTCAATAAGACACAAACTATGAGTGACACACATTAGAACTATATATGGTTATATAATAATGATGATAATAATAATAATTGAACATTTTATCTTATAATATTGACATCTGTGATAAATTTGCACCAAATCTTAAAATCCAAGAGCTTTTTCTCTTTCTCAGGCTGTGCTGTCTGTAGCATCGGCTGCTGGAAATGAAGCGGCTTCAGATCCAGTTTAAACTGTTTTTTGCTGAGCTTCATGCTCTGCATCAATCCTTTGTGTCTGGGAGACTTTTTCAATCAGTCTGCTTGTATTAAAATATGAAGAAATGAGGGACTACTCTACACTTTTGCACATTACTCTGAGAGAAATAATCTCATCATGTTTTACTCACCATCTTTGTTCTTGTTAGCATGCTGATCCCCATTGAGCGCTTCTTTACCGATTGATTTATTCTCTGTAAAAAGTAAATTATGTTTGTTTTAATAAACAAATCCAAAAACATCTGCAATGCAGACATAAAAACATGACAATGTTGTGAAAATGTTGAATATTTCTGGTCATTCATCTCAAAGTAAAACTCATACATGATTATCCAGCTACTGGTTAATAAATGTTAATAAAAATAAAATATTTTAAAAAGTGCAAATATCCATGTTGTTAAATTTCCACACAGATAACAGCTCTGTGGGTTAAACCAGGGGTGGCCAATCCACGGCCCAGGGGCCATTTGTGGCCCTTGAACTGATTTTTTTTGTGGCCCCCAGTTACATTTCAAGAAAGATCCAAATTTGTTTATCAATGTTTTTTATTTTAAGTAGTGTAAAATTAATGCTGACCATTTTTTTTGTAATGGAAAATGTTAAGTACCACACAAAGCATTCATCTTTATAGAAGCAAACTTTTATAATAAGTAGAATTATGTTTATTCAGAGAATTTTACTGAAAAGCCGACTTCTCTTCATCTCACCAGGTCCATCAGCGGTCGGTTCTTGTTCCTCAGGTCTGGAGTTCTGTCCTGATTCTCCTTTGTCGTCACTAACTTGTTCTGTTGGTGGGACCTGCTGCTGCTCTATAAAAACTACCAATGCATTGTTGGTTTTCACTAAGCTCTGAATGTCCTGAGAGTTTTACTAATAAAACAACAAAAAATACTTACCAGACGTCTCAGTGACGTTGCCTATTCCTGTCAATAAGACACAAACTATGAGTGACACACATTAGAACTATATATGGTTATATAATAATGATGATAATAATAATAATTGAACATTTTATCTTATAATATTGACATCTGTGATGAATTTGCACCAAATCTTAAAATCCAAGAGCTTTTTCTCTTTCTCAGGCTGTGCTGTCTTTAGGATGCTCTGCATCAATCCTTTTTCAATCAGTCTGCTTGTAATATGAAGAAATGAGGGACTACTGTAAGTTACTCAGAGTGAAATAATCTCATCATGTTTTACTCACCATCTTCGTTCAAGTTAGCACGCTGATATCCATTGCGCGTTTCTTTACCATTTGAATTATTCTCTGTAAAATTGGAAAATGTAAATTATGTTTGTTTTAATAAAAAAAAAAAAACATCTGCAATTCAGAGACATACAAACATGACAATATTGTGAAAAAGTTGAATATTTTTGATAATTTATCTCAAAGTGAAATGACCATGATGCTTCTTCAGTCACAGTGAAAGGAGGATTATTTTTTATAACATCTGCAGAACAAAGCTGAGTTTGTATTTACACATTTTAATTTACAAAAACCTAAAAATCACACACTCAGCTGAGGTTTCTGATGAGATTACTGTCAACTGATGAGAAGATGTTTGTTCCTCAACATTTAGTATAGTTGACAAATCATTATATAGTTTGAAAATCTTATAAAACCAGCTGAAAATACAATTAAAATATTAATTTGTTTAAATAATTCAGTTAATCTCATTCTATGGATAAAATTTTACTAAAGCTTATTAATACTTTGTGACCGCAGAAAAAACTCGGCTAAAAATAAATAATAACTGTGTGTATTAAATATAATTTATTAAATAATTGTCCTCCTACTGAAAAGCATGTCTGTGTATTGCACAGATTATTGTCAGGGCTCCTTTTGCATCATATCTGAAAAGATGGTGTAAACCTCATGGGTTTGTCCAGATATCTAACTATTCAGGAAGGAGAGAAATTGACCCTGAGATGATGCTGGAAATATTGAAGCAGTCAGGAAGTTAAAGGCTGAACACAAATGAGTCTTCCAAATAAATTAGTTATGGCTTAAGGAAAGCAATGTAAATGTTTTGGAGTAGCCATCACAGCACAGATAATTAAAATATCAAAAATGTAAATAAAAGAAATTGCCTATTCTTTATTTATTAAATTGAAATAATCTTGGTAATCCTAACTGACACATTAAAGGAATTATTTGGTCTGATTTATTGTCAGGCAGTGAGAAAAACATAGTTCTGCTTCTGTTTATATGTTAAATATGTGACTTTAACTGTACAATTCCAATAAAATACATTGAAGGTTGAAACTGTGAAGTGACAAAATGTTTAAAAAAAATTTTTCCTTATTTACTCATTACTTCCAGCTTAAATTGTGCTAAACCATCAAGATAAGTTAGATGTGAAAAATAAACAGTTAGAAAACTTTTAACTTACTCTTTGAAATGTACTTAAAAGGCCCTGCATTAAAGAGAAATACATTTATTAGATTTTCACAATCAGTCATATGTGTTTTGTCCATCATTTAGAACAGATTTAATAACTTACACATTGTTCTCACTCTGGGATCTGAAATTGTATTGGAAAAAAATACATTAGTGTTAAATATTTAACATTTACCATTTAGTTCAGGCTAAAACACATTTTTAGCAACATAATTCCACTGTAATTTTTAGGTTCAATGTAAAGAAACCAAAACCTGCTGGTTGATAGATGAATAAAACGAAACAGATAAACACAAACTCTTTTTACATCAAGTACTTCATCAATGACGGCCACAAACTTGAGCAACAGATCAGCAACATTTCAACTTCTAGCACTATTTATTACATTTTAGCACATCTTTCAACAGATTTTTCTGTTCGTAATACTCCTGTGAATTTGTTGTGCTAAATTCTAGCTTTTCAGAACATGTGTCTAATTATGTGCACCACTGTTTAGTGTGAGGAAACATCTTTATCTGTGGTATTTCTCTATATGAAAAAGAAAAACATACTTTTGATTCCTCTGTATGCCTGGAACATGTAGAAATTAACAATAAAGCTGATGCTGACTTCTATGATAGCAGCTTTATGCCAGAACCTCCAAAACACTTTTCCTCCTGATGACTGATTAACTAACAAAAACTCTGCTGCCAAATATTTCCTTGTTTTTGTTCAAAAGGAGGAAGAAATGTAACATGATGAGACGCTATAATAACACAGGACAGTAACTGGGATGTTTTTAAACATTCTTACCTGTTTTCCACCGCACAAGTAGAACCACAACTCCAATCAGCAAGAAGACACCAATCACCACTCCTGCAGCCACTCCTGCAATATTAATCTCTGAAATAAAAAGAATTAATTATTAAAACTAAATCCTTCAGAGTTCACCAGTAACACAGACCAACACCTCCTGCTCATGGCATTAACATCGTATTTTAGCTTTTTTTTTTTGTGCGGCAGAAAGTCATAATGCACACATCATTCCAAACATGGTGGTGGCAGCATCATGCTAAGGGGAAGCTTTTCCTCACTGAGGGAAGGGAAACTGGTCAGAGTGAAAGGGAAGTTGGAGACTTGAGACAAAGGGGACATTGTCTCAAGTTATTGTCCCCTTTAACTAGGACAATAATGTCCTGATTGTTGGGTGATTGTTGTATTTTGAGTTTTATTTATTTTACTCTATTTTCTGTGTTCATCATCATTTTTAGGTGTTGTCATAAACAAAGAAAAAATAAGCTTCCAGTTTTTTTTCTTAGTCTATTTTTGACAGGCCTGCCACCCCTGGTTTCAGTCACATCCTGTTCTTCTCTTCAATGTGGTATAAAATGGCAATATGTGCCTGGAAAATACATAATACATAATACCGCAGCTTTTAAGTCAAAGTTCATGACTTAATAAACAGACTGATGAAAAATGGCTGATAGGCCAAAGGTCAGAACAACTTCTGGAAAACCCTCTGATGTGTTTGAATTAAGACAATCCTGTAACTTCGACAGTAACTTTAAAGACTCATCGCCACTTATCACAAACTCTTGATGTCGGTTGTTGCTGCCAGTGATAAACTCAATGTTTACACTCACAGGTGAAAATGGCAGCAAACTGATACGCAATTATACAACCTTACATCTTTGAATAGCAGAAGTGGAGCCTCCTGCACAACAAACAAGAATGCAGCAAGTGGTTTCTGGATGGTGAACATGATGGGGCTCAGCTTGGGTTGCTTGGTAACTGCTAATTTGTGATGTTACATTTGAAGGTTTCTGAAACAGCTAATTTTCCCAAAAAGCATACATTTATTTACAAAACCAGCTGGGTGATTTTTCTAAGCACTTAGGCTGTTTTTAGAATCAGTTGAGACTCAATTTGAAGCACAAAAACATGCAAAATGTGAATTTTGCATAACATGTTCCCTTTAACAGAGTCAAGTTGGTTTGACTCTGTTAAAGTGATGCTAAAATTTATAAAGACATCAAGCATTTTGACTCTACTTCTCATTTGAAATCTGTTGGATTCTTGTTGGATTCAGGTTTTGATTTACCATATTTTCGACACTATATTTTCGACACTATAATGTCATAAAATGGTGTGGTTGCGGTGAGGACGAGACGCAGAGATCCAGGTATGAAGATGATAATGATGGTTTAATGATGAGATATAGCTCAAAAACAGTCCAAGACAGGCAGCACGGCGAGAGGCAAGCACACAGCTAGATGCCGGTAGCAACTGACTACAGAGACTGAAACACTAGAGCTGACGCCGACACAGGACTTAGCAGTTCAACTGCGACGACGGACAGACTGATGCAGACCAAGACGTACGTTGACAGCAATAGACAAGCTAAGACAAGGACCCGACAACAGACAAAGACAACAGGTGGGTTTAAATACACAGGGAGGGTAATCAGGTAAGTAGACACATCTGGGGAACAATCAACAGGGAAGACAGACTCACAGGGGAAAACTAAAACACAGAAAAACCTCAAAAATAACCAGAAAACACAGATCATAACATATAAGGCGCACGTGAAAACCTTAAATTTCCTCAAAAGCCGACAGTGCGCCTTATAATCCGGTGCGTCTTATATATGGACCAATATTGAGCCACAACAGGTCTAGCAACTACGGTAAGCAGCCGACGACTTCATTTTCGCCCGTAGAAGAAGAAGTGCGCAGTGCATGCTGGGATAGTTGTCAGAACGCTGGTTTGTTAATAAAGTTTGACTGACCTATCTACCTATCAGGTCGTCTGCAGGTCATTTAGCACCACGTTCTCCACCAACATGCTGTGCGCGAATGGAGAAGGGTGACCATCGTCCGGCCACGCCCCGGCCCAGTCGCGGAAAGCTCTCCTCGCCGACCGGAGTCGGACTGTTTTGTTGACATTCTTTATGTCAACAAAGTGGCTTTAGACATTCATCCGGGGTGCTTCGACTAGGGTTACCAAGGGACCAGCCCCTATACATTTAAACCCGGGGGGGCAGGAGTGGGGGAAGAGAGACAGAGACAGCAGCGTGTCGGTTGGTCACAGAAAGTGTGTTGGTTTCAGAAAGCAGTTGGGCACAATATCGCAACACCAACACCGTGAGTGAAACAATGACTGGGGCAGCCTACTTTAAAAAGTACTCAGGGACCACTTCATTATTATTACACATCCATATTTGTAGAGCCAACAGTAAGCAGCCGAAGACTTCATTTTCGCCCGTATAGGTTCAATACGGGACGGTTCTGTATTTTAAGGGATGGGTGGCAACCCTAACTGTAGCGTCTATTCTATGCGCCTTATAATGCGGTGCCCCTTATATATGAAAAAAGTTTTAAAATAGGCCTTTCAATGAAGGTGACCCTTAAAACGTGGAAAATACAGTAAATAATTTAAAGGGGACAAAAGAACAAACACAGTAAGTCTGTTGGGGGAAAATTCTTTTTCAAAGCACTGCATCCCAAAAAATCTCAATAAATCACAGTGAAGTTTGTGGTTCTAATGGGAAAGAATGTCAAAAAGTGAATAATGTTTTGGCAAGAGAAAGGATGGATAGAAATATTTGTAACTCACCTCCACTAAATGGGTTAGGGAACTCGTCACTGGCTGAGTTGCTAACAGGGTTGCTCAGTATACAGAAGAAGGAGCTCTCGTTTTTCTAAGAAGCAAAAGGAAAACAGCTCTAAACCACCTAAATAAATCATGGTTTCATCTCGAGTTCTTACAGGGTCTCTACGAAGAGGTTCATCTCCATCTTAAAACTTACTGCTGTTATACTCAGCTTGTTGTCGTTGGACAACACTTTGCCTTCTGCTTTCCATTCATAAGTGACAGGTCCAAACTCAGAGGTAATGTTGGCTTCACAGGTGAGACTACAGACGGTCTTCTCTTTGTTGCAGTCCATGGACACTGTGGGTTTTGGGACCGGTTCTGACAGAAACACCAACAGATTCCAATCAATTGGATTCACAGTAAAACCACCAAACCTGAGTCAAACCTGATGAACTCACTGATAAATTTAAGTTCCTTCTTGCCAAGAACCCTGTTGTTAATCTCAGGTGTGTATTCGCCGCTGTCCTCTGGAGTCAGATTTCTGATGGTGAAACTTCCAGTTGTTTCGTCCAACTCACATCGATCTGGAGGCAAAATACAAATAAAGACATCATGCATGAATGAATCTGAAGGGGTTTACAACACTTTATGGCTCAATCACAGGTGAACTTACCTTTAAAGGTTCTGTAGCAAGTAATTTCCCCTCCGAACCACTCCAAGGCGAGGTCCATTCGATGCTTCCAGGTTACGCTAGTGATGGAATCAATCTTATGATCTGGCTTCAGGACAACTGAGTCACCAACTTTTCCATACATCAAATCAGCTGTGAATGAAAAACAAAATCTTTATTTCTGAGCAGCTTTACAATGATCCCTTTCTATCATCCCTCCTTTCCAGCTCTAACCCACTTTTAGTTTTTTGTTTTCACTCCTAAACTAAAATAATCTGTAAATATTATCAATAACAAGCTGATAAATTAACTCCCAATCTGCTACATTACAAAACAGTTTTTAATTCTTGCTTTTAAAATAAGGTGCAGTCAACTATAAATCACTTCATCAAATTCACTCAAAGATACTAATTCCTATCTGTTTCAAGCTTTGAAAACTACTTTTTTTTATTTAGGTTGTAGACCAGTTGCTGAAAAAGTTGCGTTGAACAGATTCACTGACTCAACATTTAAATTATATTTTTCATCCACCAGATGGAGTACATTCCAGTTTGAATAGTACAAAATAGGTACTATTGATATATCCACAGTTTTTGTGGATATATAAAATTATATCCACAATACCTGTTTAAATAAAAATAAACTGGATGAACAAGAGCTAAATTCCAGCCTGTCTACTACGAACTTGTCATGTTCCGTGTTTCTGTGTGCTTATTTTTGAGTTTCTGTGTAGTCCTGTTCCCTGACTCTGTCTCTGCGTCCTCCCCGTTGATTGTTTCCCAGGTGTGTCTCATTCCCTTGATTACCCCGTCTGTATTTAAACCCACCTGTTGTCTGTGTTCCTCGTCGGGTCCTTGTCTAGGTTTGTCTAAGTTGTCGTGTTGACGTCTATGCGCTCCAGTTGAACTGTGAAGTCCTGGATAGAGTTTGCCCCTATTTCCAGTCCTGCTATCAGTTGCTACCGGTGTTTAGCTGTGTGCTAGTTTCTCCGCCGTGCTGCCTGTTCTTGGACCTTTCTGAGCTTTATTATTAAATTCATCATCACCGAAACCTGGGTCTCTGCGTCTATCCTCACCACCACCCACAACCACTTCCTGACAGAACTCCGCCCAGAAATACTCAAAAAGTGGAAAAAAATATAACATTTTAGAAGATTGACGCCGATATTTCACGACTTCCGTAATTTAAATTTAAGTAATTGTCTGTAAATCAGTCATATATTTCTGATAATCGCTTTTTGAATCCTTTAAAAAGGAAGTACATTCGCGTTTTTAGGTTATTACCAAAAATGCCACTAAAAGTCGCATAATTACACATTTACACGGCGCTATGCTTAAGAAGCAGAGAAAGAACCTAATAAAACAACATATTCAATGTTTTTACTCACCAAAGCCAAACTCCGACGTGAAAAGGACGAGGAACCCGGCGACGACGAATGCCCGCAAAACAGACATGATCCTAAAGTGAAAAATACCGAAACGAAAAACACAACTTCGACTAATAACACTGATGATGAGCGTCAGCAGCAGATGTGGGCTGTTAAAGTTAAGTTTAGAAACAGAGAATTAAGTTAAAAGAGAAAAAAAGATCCGAGTCGAACAGAACCAACTGATCTGAGCTTCGCCCAAAGAGAATGAAAGCGAAACTATGAAATTATGTCGCAGTGTGAATTCTCAAGGTGAACTGTCGGGAGCGCGCATTGCAGCCAGAGGAAAAAAAATATGTAGGTACTTACCTAAAATTTGAATCATTAGATGAAGCTGTATATTTCAGTTTGTAGAAAAACTCCTAGCAAAAGTGGTTGTGGATTTTCCTGTTTCCACTGCGGCGTCTACAGCATGAGGTTGGACATTGCTGTGAGACTTATTCTTAACAGTGGTGATTATAACATTAATATTCTTATTTTGAGTGGTAATGAAAATTTTTATCATGACTATAATTTGTATATTTCGATTTAAAAAAAATATGTACTTAGCCAAAACTTAATACATCAACATGTGAAAACAGTTATTTAACAAAATTGTTTGTCAATAACTTAATAAGTACAATAATTGAAACTTCAATAAAGGTTAATTTCAGACGTTTTTTGGATCTGTGTCACATGAGACCTGCTCCAACTCCAAAACTAAAACACCTAGACTCGTCAAAGCTAGACTAAATTATTCTCAACTAATAGCATTCAGAAGATAATTTAGTCTAGCTTTGACGAGGAGCGACACGATGTTTACAACGGTTTGTTTATTAGAAACCATGACAGTGTAACATGTCGTCATAACTTTACTTGTGCGCATGCGCTGGTAGTATTCAAGTAACCTCGCTTCTCAGCACCGATACCCATAGGCGTAGGAAGCGGGGCGGGGGGGACATGTTCCCCCCAATATTGGAGAGAGTCACATTCGTCCCCCCCAATAATTTCACCGCTGTTGCGAAGAATTTTAAAATCTTCCACTCGGGTGCTTTTATTTTGAAGGCGCACAACAGCGCATTCAGCAGAGCGCTTCCTGCCCCTCCCCCCTCTGAACGGCTCAGAGTAAAGGCAGCAGCAGAGAAACTCCGTTTGAAGGAGGTAAACTGTCTGTCAGGAATGTTGCCATGAATATCGCTCGTTTATAACATCTTGTTGTCAGTTTACTTTCATATATAGAACTAAAATCTTTTAGCTTAAGCCATTTTAATTCTGGGATAGTCACATGTCCAAAATTTTACTGCTAACTTTGTTTAAAAGTTAGCTAGTCTAATGATTTAGAATGAGACTGAAACAGCAGCGAAATTAGCCTTTTTATTATTTAAAGTGAGCAACATCTGATCATACTCGACCACTTAACATGTATTTATATATATTATATTATATTATATTATATTATATTATATTATATTATTTAGATATTTAGGAGAACAGCAGTGCTAGAATGATGTTGAAGAAAGGTGAAGAAGCTCTGGTGAGGTCTTCATTTAGTTTACTGAAATATGTATTAACTGTTTTTAATTTTTAAATAAGCTAAACTATTTTATTATGAGAGGAGCAGGTCAGGGAAGACATAAGAGAGCCAGGTGGAGTGTCAGTGTAAAGATATAAAAATTATATTAATTACATTAAAAATTATATTAATTATATTTAAAATTATATTAATTACAGGAGACAATAAAAAAAGTGCTTGAGGAGAGGTTTAAAAATAAATTAGTGAAAATTTTTGCTACACAGTAAATAGGGTTGAGATGTATAATAATGTATACATCTGAAAATTAAGTTTAAATTCTCATTCTGTATGATAAAAACATACTCAGAGGGAGGCAGAGACAGAAACACATATCTGTAGATATTTTAGTTAAATGTTTGCGACTGAAAATGACAGGGGAAAAAAAACATTTAGGCTTTTTGCTTCAGTGTTTTTTATGGATCATGTTTGGTAAGTTACTGAATGCAGGGCTGGAAAGTGAAACTGAGTTAACAGTGAGGAGCTAAGGTGTCTGTTAGACGTGAAAAGTATAATTTTTATTTATTTTGTAGATCAAACTGTTGCACTGATGTAGAGAGATGTTAAAGAACAAAACTTGTTTAGATTTGATTTTTGTTGGTCAAATTGCTGTATTGAGTTTAAAACTGCCGAGTCCTACTTTATGAGCTGTTTTCTACTTTGGTTTCAGAAAGAGGTAGAACCAGTTCAATTACCAGTCAATTTATATCAATGCATTTTGACCAATAATCAAATGTCTTTTGACCAATAAAATATTTCAGAATCTGGCAGCCTGTTTGTGCTACCAGATTATTTATCTTGCTAGTTGTGAGAGGCAAATTGTAAAATGAGTGTTCATCCTGGAATGACGGTCATTATACTGCATAACTTTAATCTGATTATTGGATTGTAAATAGTAACATGTTAGAATACTTGTTACTGAAACAAGGGTCAGATTAGAGTAACGCATTACTGATGTGTTGATGGCATCAGGCACGTGCAGAGAGGGGGGGCTGGGGGGGCTTGAGCACCTGCCCCTTTTGCTCCTTGCCCCCAAGTGCCCTTTTGGTAAAACTTTTTTTTTTTTGGTATTATTTTCTAAGCCCTCTTCTGACACATAACGTACTAAAATTATTTGTTGTTTACATTTTTAATAGTGTAATTCTGTAAAGACAAAATATGTCTGGTGGTTTAGCTCTGATTTGCATGTCCTGCTAAATTGCGGGTCTGAATATGGCAAAACTTTCTTATAACAAAATAGACCTGCAGAAAGAAATTACTAATAAAATATCTTACATATGCATAGCTGTATGCTCTATATAGAGATTTTCCTTAGCTTTGATTGTATATCTCACAATTTTGTAAATTATCATTGTTTATTAAACTCTGAAAGCTGAGAGGCTTTGTTAATATTCTGTCCTAGAATGCGGTGAGATGTGCCCTTTTTTTTTGAGCACCTGCCCCTTTAGTGGCCTCTGCACGACCCAGGATGGCATAATTGTTTGACATTTCTGCTCAAGCTATTTACTGATCTGTCAGGTTTCCGATATGCATCCCCCCCAATGTCAGACTGGTTCCTTCGCCCTTGCCGATACCTCACACATATCTCAACATGTTGCAAGTACAAGTAAAAATTCTCCTTCAACAAAACCAAATGAGAAGAAAAGTTTTTAGCAAAATGGCAACTCATGTATTGAGTAACTTATAAAATCCGTGATAACGTTTTAACAGATACAAATATGAAGCTATGTGCATTTCAAAGACTAAAACAAATAAATAAAATAATTACAAAATAACACATTCAGGCAGACGAAATGTAAATGTACACTGAACAAAAAGTTTTATGAACATTTGGGTTACACAATATATAGAGAAACTCAAAATACATTTTCATTAGTTACTGATCTTCATATTGATATTGATAACATAGTGGTATGGCTATTTGTATTGGTTTGACAGTCCTTTGAACATGATAGGTTTCAGGTTGAGGAATGTGATTTTGATCCAGCCTTTTATTGTCCCCAGTCCAGGGATTGTCCAGCTGTTGCTCGTTTTGTCTGATCACCTACTGGACATGCCCCAAACATGCACCGAGTAAAGAAACAATTCACTGAGTAATGCTCACTGACAGCAAGTTGGATTAAAAATTAAACACAAATCAAGACATTTGTACAATGAAATGTCAGCAAATTCTCATTTACAATTGTTAACGCCACCTGGCAACAATATCTGACATGGGGCGTTTATATTTTTGTTCAGTATATATGATACTTATGAAACCAATACTGACAGTAGGGCAGGTGTGAACCAAGTCAGACGGTTCAAAAAGATTCCTGATGCTGATCAAATGTATGTTTTCTGGCATCTAACTTACAACCTTTGATTTAACTTCAGACAGAGGTACAAACATGTCCCAGTGTCTTTTCAGTCAGTGTATCAATTTTTGTAACATATGTAAATATATATATGAACTTTCAGGGAAAATGTATGGTGTTTGCTGTATCTTCATTTTCTAATAGCTCAGCAAAACCCTTAAATTGAAATTAGCATTAGAGAAGACAAAGCTTGTGTATGAACAAGAGGTCTAACTTTGACATAAACTGTAGGTGTGTGTTTGGTACAATTTTGGTTAAAACCTGTTCTTCATTCAAGTTACTTGTTGTTGTTGGGGTGTAATGACATTTTACCCAAGTAAGAGTACTTAATAATACTATTCCTCATTTTAAAATAAAAAGTGTGGCGCAGTAAAACTATGTTTAAGTTGTTGTTCCTCTTAAAGTTACTCAAGTAAATGTGCTGGATTTTTCAAAAGTGTAATTTATCCCCCTGTGAAAGCATAACTCCACCCCCAGACAATACATAAAAGGTTCCACCACAGTGGGCGGCTAAGTCAGAATGAGCAGAGGTGGTTAACCACCATTAGCAACTCAATCGCTACATTTAGCAATACATCAGACATGTTTGGCAGCTTTTTTCAAAAAGGCAACAAGCTGACATTTTTCTGTTATTAGAGATTTCCACATAGGCAACATGTAAAAGCACCAATAACGCTGCAGTAAGTTTGCTGAGCGTATCTAGAGTGAAACGGTTTTATACCCGAACTGGTACTGAGTGACGTAAGCAGTCATCAAGCATTTGTAGTTGTAAAAAGTAGGAGAATTAAACTGCAGCAGCCACTGTTCAACCCAAAGAGGGCAGCATTGAGACGGTTTTAGGCCTAATATTCCAGGTGTGGACTACACCGCAGCTACAGGGCAGCACTCGCAACTACAAACTAATAAAATATCCTGAGCAAGGTCCAGCAGATGTTGAAGGACCTCAGTTGCTTCAGAAAGTATAGATGACTGAGGTCCTTCCTGTACAGAGCATCAGTGTTTGTAATCCTCCACAATGTCCACACAGACCCACGGATAGAAACAGGGGTCATCGGCATCCTGGTCCTCCTCCACAGATCCACCACCAGTTCCTTGGTCTTTGTCACATTGAGCAGGAGGTGGTTCAGCCCATATCACCTTTATCGTGGAGATAAAGGCGTCCTTGGCTAGAGCTTGTCTTCTTTATTGGAGATGAAGTCAATTGGTCACATCAGAAACAAAAGAAGAAGATTTCTCTTATTGCGACAAAATTTTGTGCATTGAAAATGAAAATAACTGTTTTTCTCTCTGGCTTAGCATGACTTAGCATGGATGACTGTTGAATACATTGGAGAAATATGGTGTGAACAGAAATAACACATTAAGGGCTGGTGCTAAATATTTGGGTGGCCTAAGCACAAGGCATTTGTGCTTGTAGATGAACAAACTTTAATACAGCTGTAAAACATTTTAGAAGCAGGACAGATGTAATGTAATGTAATTTGTTGCTTTTGTCCGAGAAAACCTGCTGAGACGTTGGTTGCGGCTGCTCTAGAGGACAACAAGGAAGACTTTCTGCTTTCAGTTAAAGTGCAAAGAAATGAGGGATGAATCCAGACTTTAAACCATATTATGTGATCTTACTCACCGTTTTCCCTCCTGGTTAGTAGGCTCACAGCAGACACTTCATCATAGACTGTTTCAGCATTCTGTGATTGTTTCGTCTCTGTAAAAGTAAAAGAGGACGTATGTTATGATTTTAACACAGAAACGCCATCCTACTCAGAAGTATGTCTGTCTACTGCAGTGGTGGACTGTCTGGGCCTGCAAGGCCTTCCTGCAGACCCAAACACTTCCAGAGTCACTAACATACATCTACAACCAAAATTATAATGTTTGTTCAATTAAATTGTATTAATTTACTTCTAATAGTCTATTGTCTTATTTTATAACAATTCCTTAAGCCTAAAATATTCAGATTTTCTTTCAGTATTAATTCCTAGTGCAGCTATGAAGAGACGCAGAAAAAATACAACTGGAAATGAGATGTATATAAAGTTCTGACAGTGAGGAATTGTTTCCTTAAACAGCAGACACTGGATTCACTGACTTATCTTCTACAAGCACACAATCATATTCAACTGTTAGAGAAGAGAAGAAGATAATAAATGTTAAGTTATGGAGCGATGCTAGCTGGACTATCGGAGCTGATCTCCATATATTCTAACATTTACAGTCTCACATGAACCTCATGGCAAAGCCCAGCTATCAAACTATTCAGGGTCTGTGACCCAAAGATGATGATGGAGCTGGTAGGAGAGCATCATCATCCTCAATGAAACAAGCACACACATGGGCTGCATCAGTTCAGCTAAAAAAGCCAGATAAATGCTGCCTTCTTGACCATCTGAAAATGGAATAAATACTGATTTGTTGCAGTAATTCAGATCAAATAAGATTATATAGATTCATTTTCACAAACAAGCCAATGCAAATGATCTTAGGAATGTCTTCCCACCAAACCAAGCATGTCTGTGTAATGCACAGACTATGGTCTCAATACTCCTTTTGCTTTAATTACTGCATCTTAAAAGATGCCTTTGAAAAACTAAACATCAATCATTGCTAAACTCCCTCAAACTTATTTTAGTTTCTCAATTCCTGTCATCGTTGCACCTTTTCCAACCAGTTTTTCCTTCCACTCAACTTTCCACTACTATGCTTGGACAAAGCCCGTTTCTTCGTGGCTTAGTGTTAATATCTCCTGTCAACAGTCTTAACCATGACTGTGTCCTGCTGGATTCAATCGAACCTTTTCTAGATGTAGCATTAGCTTCATCTGTTAGAGAAGAAGATAATAAATGTTATAGAGTAATGATGGTAGAACCAGTGGAGCTGCTCTCCAGTTATTCTAACTTTTATATTCTGGTGTAAACCTCCTGGGTTTGTCCAGATATCTAACTATTCAGGAAGGAGAGAAATTGACCCTGAGATGATGCTGGAAATATTGAAGCAGTCAGGAAGTTAAAGCCTGAACACAAATGAGTCTTCCAAATAAATTAGTTGTGGCTTAAGGAAAGCAATGTAAATGTTTTGGAGTAGCCATCACAGCACAGATCATTAAAATATCAAAAAGGTAAATAAAAGAAATTGCCTATTCTTTATTTATTGAATTGAAATAATCTTGGTAATCCTAACTGACATATAACAGGAATTATTTGGTCTGATTTATTGTCAGGCAGTGAGAAAAACATAGTTCTGCTTCTGTTTATAGACTAAGTAAATATGTGGCTTTAACTGTACAATTCCAATAAAATACATTGAAGGTTGAAGCTATGAAGTGACAAAATGTTGAAAAAAATTAACTCATTACTTCCAGCTTAAATTGTGCTAAACCATCAAGATTAGCGATTCCTCTGTATGCCTGGAACATGTAGAAATTAACAATAAAGCTGATGTTGACTTTTATTATGACAGCTTTATGCCTGAACCTCCAAAACACTCTCCCTGCTGATGACTGATTAACTAACAAAAACTCTGCTGCCAAATATTTCCTTGTTTTTGTTCAAAAGGAGGAAGAAATGTAACATGATGAGACGCTATAATAACACAGGACCAGTCCAGGGATTGTCCAGCTGTTGCTCGTTTTGTCTGATCACCTACTGGACATGCCCCAAACATGCACCGAGTAAAGAAACAATTCACTGAGTAATGCTCACTGACAGCAAGTTGGATTAAAAATTAAACACAAATCAAGACATTTGTACAATGAAATGTCAGCAAATTCTCATTTACAGTTGTTAATGCCACCTGGCAACAATATCTGACATGGGGCGTTTATATTTTTGTTCAGTATATATGATACTTATGAAACCAATACCGACAGTAGGGCAGGTGTGAACCAAGTCAGACGGTTCAAAAAGATTCCTGATGCTGATCAAATGTATGTTTTCTGGCATCTAACTTACAACCTTTGATTTAACTTCAGACAGAGGTACAAACATGTCCCAGTGTCTTTTCAGTCAGTGTATCAATTTTTGTAACATATGTAAATATATATATGAACTTTCAGGGAAAATGTATGGTGTTTGCTGTATCTTCATTTTCTAATAGCTCAGCAAAACGCTTAAATTGAAATTAGCATTAGAGAAGACAAAGCTTGTGTATGAACAAGAGGTCTAACTTTGACATAAACTGTAGGTGTGTGTTTGGTACAATTTTGGTTAAAACCTGTTCTTCATTCAAGTTACTTGTTGTTGTTGGGGTGTAATGACATTTTACCCAAGTAAGAGTACTTAATAATACTATTCCTCATTTTAAAATAAAAAGTGTGGCACAGTAAAACTATGTTTAAGTTGTTGTTCCTCTTAAAGTTACTCAAGTAAATGTGCTGGATTTTTCAAAAGTGTAATTTATCCCCCTGTGAAAGCATAACTCCACCCTTAGACAATACATAAAAGGATCCACCACAGTGGGCGGCTAAGTCAGAATGAGCAGAGGTGGTTAACCACCATTAGCAACTCAATCGCTACATTTAGCAATACATCAGACATGTTTGGCAGCTTTTTTCAAAAAGGCAACAAGCTGACATTTTTCTGTTATTAGAGATTTCCACATAGGCAACATGTAAAAGCACCAATAACGCTGCAGTAAGTTTGCTGAGCGTATCTAGAGTGAAACGGTTTTATACCCGAACTGGTACTGAGTGACGTAAGCAGTCATCAAGCATTTGTAGTTGTAAAAAGTAGGAGAATTAAACTGCAGCAGCCACTGTTCAACCCAAAGAGGGCAGCATTGAGACGGTTTTAGGCCTAATATTCCAGGTGCGGACTACACCGCAGCTACAGGGTAGCACTCGCAACTACAGACTAATAAAATATCCTGAGCAAGGTCCAGCAAATGTTGAAGGACCTCAGTTGCTTCAGAAAGTATAGATGACTGAGGTCCTTCCTGTACAGAGCATCAGTGTTTGTAATCCTCCACAATGTCCACACTGACACACGGATAGAAACAGGGGTCATCGGCATCCTGGTCCTCCTCCACAGATCCACCACCAGTTCCTTGGTCTTTGTCACATTGAGCAGGAGGTGGTTCAGCCCATATCACCTTTATCGTGGAGATAAAGGCGTCCTTGGCTAGAGCTTGTCTTCTTTATTGGAGATGAAGTCAATTGGTCACATCAGAAACAAAAGAAGAAGATTTCTCTTATTGCGACAACATTTTGTGCATTGAAAATGAAAATAACTGTTTTTCTCTCTGGCTTAGCATGACTTAGCATGGATGACTGTTGAATACATTGGAGAAATATGGTGTGAAAAGGAATAACACATTAAGGGCTGGTGCTAAATATTTGGGTGGCCTAAGCACAAGGCATTTGTGCTTGTAGATGAACAAACTTTAATACAGCTGTAAAACATTTTAGAAGCAGGACAGATGTAATGTAATGTAATTTGTTGCTTTTGTCCGAGAAAACCTGCTGAGACGTTGGTTGCGGCTGCTCTAGAGGACAACAAGGAAGACTTTCTGCTTTCAGTTAAAGTGCAAAGAAATGAGGGATGAATCCAGACTTTAAACCATATTATGTGATCTTACTCACCGTTTTCCCTCCTGGTTAGTAGGCTCACAGCAGACACTTCATCATAGACTGTTTCAACATTCTGTGATTGTTTCGTCTCTGTAAAAGTAAAAGAGGACGTATGTTATGATTTTAACACAGAAACGCCATCCTACTCAGAAGTATGTCTGTCTACTGCAGTGGTGGACTGTCTGGGCCTGCAAGGCCTTCCTGCAGACCCAAACACTCCCAGAGTCACTAACATACATCTACAACCAAAATTATAATGTTTGTTCAATTAAATTGTATTAATTTACTTCTAATAGTCTATTGTCTTATTTTATAACAATTCTTTAAGCCTAAAATATTCAGATTTTCTTTCAGTATTAATTCCTAGTGCAGCTATGAAGATACACAGAAAAAATACAACTGGAAATGAGATGTGTATATATATATATATATATATATATATATATATACTAACAACAGAGCAGACCCACCAAGGCTGGAGACTGAACAATACTGGAAAGGCATATGGGAAAGGGAGGCGTCCCACAACAGCAAGGCACAGTGGCTAACCTCTCTACGAGAGGACCACAGCAACCTCCCTGAACAAACCCCGGTAACCATCACTGTGGCAGATGTGCAAGAAAGAGTCTCGGGTATGAAAAACTGGACAGCACCAGGGCCTGACATGATCCATGCCTACTGGCTAAAGAAACTCACTGCCCTCCATGAGCGACTGGCAGCTCAACTGAACCAGCTGCTACAGAATGGGACTCACCCTGAATGGTTAACTGAAGGGCGCACAATACTGATCCAGAAGGATCCCTCAAAGGGTTCAGTCCCATCCAACTATCGGCCAATAACCTGTCTCTCTACAACATGGAAGCTCATGTCAGGCATCATAGCGGCTAAGATAAGCGGACACATGGATAAATACATGAGCACGGCACAGAAGGGCATCGGCATAAATAGTAGAGGAGCCAAACACCAACTCCTTGTAGACCACACAGTCGCCCGAGACTGCAAAACCCGACACACCAACCTGTGCACCGCTTGGATTGATTACAAGAAAGCCTATGACTCAATGCCACACACCTGGATCATTGAATGCTTAGAGATGTACAACATCAATAGGACTCTAAGAGCCTTCATTGCAAACTCGATGGGGCTGTGGAAAACCACCCTTGAAGCCAACTGCAAACCGCTTGCACAAGTGTCCATCAAATGTGGCATATACCAAGGAGATGCTCTGTCCCCACTGCTGTTCTGCATAGGCCTGAACCCCCTCAGCCAAATCATCAACAAGACTGGCTACGGATACCGACTTAAGAATGGGGCCACAATCAGTCACCTCCTCTACATGGATGACATCAAGCTGTACGCCAAGAGCGAGCGAGACATCGACTCACTGATCCACACCACCAGGATCTACAGCACTGACATTGGGATGTCATTCGGACTAGAGAAGTGTGGCCGGATGGTTACAAAGAGAGGGAAGGTCGTCCGCACAGAAGGGGTCTCACTCCCAGAGGGAACGATAGCAGACATAGAGCACAGCTACAAGTACCTGGGAATACCACAAGCAAATGGCAACCTCGATGAGGTCACAAGGAAAGGAGCCACAGCCAAATACCTCCAACGAATAAGGCAAGTCCTGAGAAGCCAGCTCAATGGCAAGGACAAGATCCGTGCAATAAACAGCTATGCCTTACCAGTAATCAGATACCCTGCCGGAATAATTAGCTGGCCAATGGAAGAGATGAAGGCCACGGATGTTAAGACTCGGAAGCTACTAACCATGCATGGAGGGTTCCACCCCAAATCCAGCACCCTGAGACTGTACATGAGCCGTAAGGAAGGAGGCAGAGGACTAGTGAGTGTGAGAGCCACTGTCCAGGATGAAACATCTAAGATCCATAAATACATCAAGGACAAAGCCTCAACGGACGATGTGCTCAGCGAATGTCTCAGGCAATGGGGAACAGAGGACGAGGTGCTGGAGGAACCATCATGGGAAGACAAGCCCCTACATGGGATGTACCACCGACAAATAACTGAAGTGGCTGATATCAGGAAATCCTACCAATGGCTGGAGAAAGCTGGACTCAAGGACAGCACGGAGGCCCTCATCCTGGCCGCCCAGGAACAGGCCCTAAACACCAGAGCAATAGAAGCTCAGATCTACCACACCAGACAAGACCCAAGGTGTAGGTTGTGCAAGGAGGCCTCTGAGACAGTCCAGCACATAACAGCAGGGTGCAAGATGCTGGCAGGGAAAGCGTACATGGAACGACATAACCAAGTGGCGGGCATAGTGTACAGGAACATCTGTGCAGAATATGGACTGGAAGCCCCGAGGTCAAAATGGGGGACACCCCCAAAGGTGGTGGAGAATGACCGAGCTAAGATCCTGTGGGACTTCCAGATCCAGACAGACAAGATGGTAATGTCGAACCAACCGGACATTGTGGTGGTGGATAAAGAACAGAGGAAAGCCGTTGTGGTGGATGTAGCAATACCAAGTGACCACAACATCAGGAAAAAGGAGCATGAGAAACTGGAGAAATACCAGGGCCTCAGAGAGGAACTGGAGAAGGCCTGGAAGGTGAAGACCACAGTGGTGCCTGTGGTCATCGGGGCCCTCGGGGCAGTCACCCCCAAACTGGAGCAGTGGCTCAAACAGATCCCAGGAACAACATCAGACATCTCAGTCCAGAAATGTGCAGTTCTAGGCACAGCCAAGATACTGCGCAGAACCCTCAAGCTCCCAGGCCTCTGGTAGAGGACCCGAGCTCAGAGGATGAAAGAGACCACCCACGGAGGGTGAGAGGGGAATTATTTTTTATATATATATATATATATAAAGTTCTGACAGTGAGGAATTGTTTCCTTAAACAGCAGACACTGGATTCACTGACTTATCTTCTACAAGCACACAATCATATCCAACTGTTAGAGAAGAGAAGAAGATAATAAATGTTGTTAAGTTATGGAGCGATGCTAGCAGGACTATCGGAGCTGATCTCCATATATTCTAACATTCACAGTCTCACATGAACCTCATGGCAAAGCCCAGCTATCAAACTATTCAGGGTCTGTGACCCAAAGATGATGATGGAGCTGGTAGGAGAGCATCATCATCCTCAATGAAACAAGCACACACATGGGCTGCATCAGTTCAGCTAAACAAGCCAGATAAATGCTGCCTTCTTGACCATCTGAAAATGGAATAAATACTGATTTGTTGCAGTAATTCAGATCAAATAAGATTATATAGATTCATTTTCACAAACAAGCCAATGCAAATGATCTTAGGAATGTCTTCCCACCAAACCAAGCATGTCTGTGTAATGCACAGACTATGGTCTCAATACTCCTTTTGCTTTAATTACTGCATCTTAAAAGATGCCTTTGAAAAACTAAACATCAATCATTGCTAAACTCCCTCAAACTTATTTTAGTTTCTCAATTCCTGTCATCGTTGCACCTTTTCCAACCAGTTTTTCCTTCCACTCAACTTTCCACTACTATGCTTGGACAAAGCCCGTTTCTTCGTGGCTTAGTGTTAATATCTCCTGTCAACAGTCTTAACCATGACTGTGTCCTGCTGGATTCAATCGAACCTTTTCTAGATGTAGCATTAGCTTCATCTGTTAGAGAAGAAGATAATAAATGTTATAGAGTAATGATGGTAGGACCAGTGGAGCTGCTCTCCAGTTATTCTAACTTTTATATTCTGGTGTAAACCTCCTGGGTTTGTCCAGATATCTAACTATTCAGGAAGGAGAGAAATTGACCCTGAGATGATGCTGGAAATATTGAAGCAGTCAGGAAGTTAAAGCCTGAACACAAATGAGTCTTCCAAATAAATTAGTTGTGGCTTAAGGAAAGCAATGTAAATGTTTTGGAGTAGCCATCACAGCACAGATCATTAAAATATCAAAAAGGTAAATAAAAGAAATTGCCTATTCTTTATTTATTGAATTGAAATAAACTTGGTAATCCTAACTGACATATAACAGGAATTATTTGGTCTGATTTATTGTCAGGCAGTGAGAAAAACATAGTTCTGCTTCTGTTTATAGACTAAGTAAATATGTGGCTTTAACTGTACAATTCCAATAAAATACATTGAAGGTTGAAGCTATGAAGTGACAAAATGTTGAAAAAAATTAACTCATTACTTCCAGCTTAAATTGTGCTAACCCATCAAGATTAGTGATTCCTCTGTATGCCTGGAACATGTAGAAATTAACAATAAAGCTGATGTTGACTTTTATTATGGCAGCTTTATGCCTGAACCTCCAAAACACTCTCCCTGCTGATGACTGATTAACTAACAAAAACTCTGCTGCCAAATATTTCCTTGTTTTTGTTCAAAAGGAGGAAGAAATGTAACATGATGAGACGCTATAATAACACAGGACAGTAACTGGGATGTTTTTAAACATTCTTACCTGTTTTCCACCGCACAAGTAGAACCACAACTCCAATCAGCAAGAGGACACCAATCACCACTCCTATAGCCACTCCTGCAGTATTAATCTCTGAAATAAAACATAATTAATTATTAAAACTAAATCCTTCAGAGTTCACCAGTAACACAGACCAACACCTCCTGCTCTTGGCATTAACGTCATACTTTAACTTTTTTTGCTTTTCTGTGGCAGAAAAGTCATAATGCACACATCATCCCAAACATGGTGGTGGCAGCATCATGCTAAGGGGAAGCTTTTCCTCACTGAGGGAAGGGAAACTGGTCAGAGTTAAAGGGAAGTTGGAGACTTGAGACAAAGGGGACATTGTCTCAAGTTATTGTCCCCTTTAACTAGGACAATAATGTCATGATTGTTGGATTTGAGTTTTTTTTCCTCTATTTTCTGTGTTCATCATCGTTTTTCACAAATAAAGAAAAAAACAATCTTCCAGTTTTTTTTCTCAGTCTATTTTGTCAGGCCTCCCAGCCCTGGTTTGAGTCACATCATATTCTTCTGTTCAATGTGGTCTAATATGGCAATATGTGCCTGGAAAATACATAATGCCACAGCTTTTAGGTCAAAGTTCATGACTTAATAAATAGACTGATGAAAAGTGACCTCCATAAGACAGGTCAAAGGTCAGAACAATTTCTGGAAAACCCTCTGATATCTGTGAATTAAGACAATCCTGTAACTTCGACAGTAACTTTAAATACTCATCGCCACTTATCACAAACTCTTGATGTCGGTTGTTGCTGCCAGTGATAAACTCAATGTTTACACTCACAGGTGAAAATGGCAGCAAACTGATACGCAATTATACAACCGTACATCTTTGAATAGTAGAAGTGGAGGCTCCTGCACAACAAACAAGAATGCAGCAAGTGGTTTCTGGATGGTGAACATGATGGGGCTCAGCTTGGGTTGCTAGGTAACTGCTAATTTGTGATGTTACATTTGAAAGTTTTTGAAACAGCTAATTTTCCCCAAAAACCAGCTGGGTGATTTTTTTAAAAACATTTGGCTGTTTTTAGAATCAGTTGAGACTCAATTTGAAGCACAAAAACATGCAAAATGTGAATTTTACATAATATGTTCCCTTTAACAGAGTCAAGTTGGTTTGGATAAGTTTATTACCTTGATCATATTGAAGTGAGGCTAAAATTTATCAAGATATTGAGTATTTTGACTCTACTTCTCATTTGAAATCTGTTGGATTCCTATTAGATTTATTCAGGTTCTGTTCAAGTTGTTCAGTGATTTGAATAATTTACATCTGTTGGGGAAAAATGCTTTTTCAAAGCACTGCATCCCAAAAAATCCCCAAAAATCACAGTGAAGTTTGTGGACTGAATGTCAAAAAGTGAATAATGTTTTGGCAAGAGAAAAGATGGAGAGAAATATTTGTAACTCACCTCCATTAAATGGGTTAGGGAACTCGTCACTGGCCGAGTTGCTAACAGGGTTTCTCAGCGAACAGGAGAAGGAGCTCTCCTTGTTTTTCTAAGAAGCAAAAGGAAAACAGCTCTAAACCACTTGAATAAATCATGGTTTCATCCTGAGTTCTTCTACGAAGAGGTTTGTCTCCATCTTAAAACATACCGTTGTTATGCTCAGCTCCTTGTCGGTGGACAGCTCTGTGTCTGTTTTCCATTCGTAAGTGACAGGTCCAAACTCAGAGGTAATGTCGGCTTCACAGGTGAGATTACAGATGGTCTTGTTTTTGTTACAGGCCTCAGACACTGTGGGTTTTGGGACCGGTTCTGACAGAAACACCAACAGATTCCAATCAATTGGATTCACATTAAAACCACCAAACCTGAGTCAAACCTGATGAACTCACTGATAACTTTAAGTTCCTTCTTGCCAAGAACCCTGTTGTTAATCTCAGGTGTGTATTCTCCACTGTCTTCTGGAGTCAGATTTCTGATGGTGAAACTTCCAGTTGTTTCGTCCAACTCACATCGACCTGGAGGCAAAATAAAATAAAGACATCATGCATGAATGAATCTGAAGGGGTTTACAACACTTTATGGCTCAATCACAGGTGAACTTACCATCAAAGGTTCTGTAGCAAGTAATTTCCCCTCCGAACCACTCCAAGGCGAGGTCCATTCGATGCTTCCAGGTTACGCTAGTGATGGAATCAATCTTATGATCTGGCTTCAGGACAACTGAGTCACCAACTTTTCCATACATCAAATCAGCTGTGAATGAAAAACAAAATCTTTATTTCTGAGCAGCTTTACAATGATCCCTTTCTATCATCCCTCCTTTCCAGCTCTAACCTACTTTTAGTTTTTTCTTGTCACTCCTAAACTAAAATAATCTGTAAATATAATCAAGAACAAGCTGATTTTTAAAAGTGTCGCCCTAACTTTATTCACACTACTTTTTAAACAGTCAAAAATACATTAAATACTTTCTGAAAGTTTGTAAACCCAAGAACATTTTGTATCTAATATGAAATAAACACACTGTATTTTACTAAAGTTATACAAAAGAGAAATTATCGTTTGAAAATATTTTAACATATATTCTTTTACATTTACCTTTCTATTCAGTATTCGTTTAAAAAAATTACAAACTAAAAAGTTTAACATATTTGAGCTTTTATAGTAATCACTAACGTTTTCAACACAATCAAAAATAATGATTTGTAATGTAAGGCAAACTATACATTAAAATATTATTGTTCTAGTTTTGTCCTAAAATGCAAATAACAAAAACACACATTTAACAGTTTTGCAGGATTCTATTTAAAATCAGACTTCAGTTTGTTACCATATAAATTTAAGATGCTTAGATATAAAATTATATCCACAATACCTGTTTAAATAAAGGTAAATGGACGAACCAGAGCTGAAATCCAGCAGGCCTATTACTAAATCCGCCTGTTTCATCTAAGAAGCGTAAAGCATCCCGGAAATACTCAAAAAGTGAAAAATTTATAAATTTTAGAAGATCGATGCCGATATTTCACGACTTCCGTGATTTAAATTTAAATAATTGTCTGTAAATCAGTCATATATTTCTGATAGTCGCTTTTTTGAACCCTTTAAAAAGTAAGTACATTCGCGTTAACTAAAATGCCACCAAAACTCGTGTAACTGCACGTTTGCACGGCGCTATGCTTAAGAAGCAGAAAAATAACCAAATAAAACAACATATTCAATGTTTTTACTCACCAAAGCCAAACTCCGACGTGAAAAAGACGAGGAACCCGACGACGACGAATGTCCGCAAAACAGACATGATCCTAAAGTGAAAAATACCGAAACGAAAAACACAACTTCGACTAATAACACTGGAAATGCGTGTCAGCAGCAGATGTGGGCTGTTTGAGTTGAGTGGAGAGAGAAATAATTAAGTTAAAAAGGACAAAAGATTGAGTCGAAGAGAACTTTCTAATACAAGCGTGTTTGTGGGGTCGAGGAGGGCGGGGCGCTGATGTACCGTTACTGGAAGGTCTTCTGCTTTTAGTGCTAAAAATAAAGCAAAAATTTAAATGTGAATGCCAGACAGTCTTATTCAATAAATGAGGATATATGTCCTGATGAGGCTTGTCAGATTAATAGTACTTTTCGAAAATAACCTTTTAGCAGCTATTAAACACACTACGAAATATAAATATGTTAAAACATATGTAATCTAATTAATCTATGTAATGTATTTCACGTGGTGATGGAATTGCTGACAAAGGAAATTTTCAGTCATATTCTAATTTATGGAATCAGTCTTTATGTGCTGAATGCTTGAAAACAGTTTCATAATTCAGTAATTTTTTGTGAAGAATTATCATAGTCGTCTTTTATTGTCTGATTTCATCAAGCGCTAAAAACATCAACAACATGATTCTGTAACAATCAAAATGTTATTAAACATTTCAAAAGCAGAATAAGTAACTTCTGTGTAAACCAAATGAATCCTTGTCAGTGAAAACTTTGTATTTTTCAATTATGTGATTCTGACTGCTCGGCTGCAAAACCTGCTGAATTACGCATAGCAGATGAGATATGATGTGTTTTTAATATAGCAAACATTAAAGATGCAAAAACCTTTTTGGGTCTGGTTGGGGCAGTTGGTGAATAGATTGACCATCAATGTTATTGGATTGATAATGCGTCTTAAAGCTGAGATGCTGATGTTTGAATATGTAAATATATTCTCTCTGCATATAAATCTGTAAATAGTTTGGTGTCTGTCAGTTCTGTAAAGAGACAAGACAGAACAACGCGAATTTCTCTTTTATATTGACCAGTAATTTAATTTTTACTTAACTGTCGCTGTAGGAGCCATGGTTTAAAATTGAACAAACTTTGGCTCTTATGTACTTTATGAAATATTTCATCCTATTTGATGATTTCTCCGAATATCATCACATTCTACGTACAAATGATGCAATTTGTCCAACGCAGACTCGTTGCCATGGAAACCAATAAACAATAGTCCCGAGAGCCCAGAGCAAAGATTACGTTCAGGTGCATCAGGAATTAACACTTAAAAAAACCCACAAAAACATTTTTGCCCCACAACAAAGGACATAAAAACACAGAACAAAACATTCTGTCTGTTGCAGATTTATGTTTCTGAATTTCCATTAGGCAGTGATCGCTAATTGAACCGAAATACTCCGAAGTGCGCACCGAGAGCACATGTTAAAGTTAAGCCAGCATAACTAACTTACTCTCCACTTTCTTGTTATATATTTTTTAATTAAAGCTTTTTGCTGACCTGTGAATGTGATCCCTTTGGACCTCGTTATCTTGTTGTCGTCGTAGTGTTGACAATTAATATCAAAACTTTGCGCCTCCTTCTCAGATTCTTTGCTTGATTGTGTCATTTCCCCGACCACCGATATTCCTGACTCAATGCAAACCAACAGCGCATGTGGCGCAATGCCACGGCGCGCACAGTAAGTCACGAAACGTCCAATCCACTAGATCACTGAGCGGACTTGCCATTTACGTTTTACAAAGGAATTTTAAAAAGCATTACCTGTCTGTTAATGCTTTGACTACAACTTTCTATGTATACATAGATTCAGGCACATAAAGAAAAAAAGGATGCATGAAATATTGGTGGGGACTGTCCCCTTCATGCCAGAGTTGGTGGGGACATGTCCACGTCAGTCCTTCAGGAAGTTACGCCTATGGCTTAATATAATTAAGTCACATTTTGTTTCAGTGTTTGTAATTTTTCAATAATTTGTTAATTTCTTCTAAAAAATAAATGATATAAATAAAATATTTGATATGGTTATAACATTTATTTAGTCATTAAAAAGATTCTGTACTCATAAGCCGGTAAGGCCTTTTTAAACGTTCAATAGTTTTTCTAGCTTTTTGTCCAAATGGCTTCCCGTACATTTGCTCGTCTGAAACTCAAACCTACACAAATTCAGGACTAGATGTTGATTTTATCACACTGAACCTCCGTTAGGTTTATTCCTTCAAGAACAGTTGAGTTACGGGTTTATAAAATCATCAAGCAGCGACACGGACAACAACGTAGATGTTTACAACGCTTGTTTATTAGTAACCATGACAACGTACTTGCGCGCATGCGCAAGTCAGGTAACCGCGCTTCTCTTACCGAAAAGCAGCATAAATACCTCATATATCTTAAAGTCTAAATTGAAAAAATAAAAATAACACAAATAAAAAATAATTACAAAAGAACACATTTAGGTAGAACAAATCTATATAATAATACTGACAACAGGTCAAGTTTGACGCAAGTTCAAAAAGACAATTATATACCGACCAAGTGTATGTAAACTTCTTTTAAAAAGCTCTAAAAATTGCTAAGGACAATTACGTTTTCTGGCATTTAACAAATATAACTTATTGTGGTGGTCTAAACTTACCTAAAACATGAGTTTATCTTGAATTAACTTCAGAGATAAAAACATATGCCAATGTCTTTTTTTATTCAGTGCATGTATTAAACTTTTGTATCATATATATATATATATATATATATATATATATATATATATATATATATATATATATATATATATATATATATATATGTATGTATGTATATATATATGTATGTATGTATGTATGTATGTATGTATATATATATATATATATATATATATATATATATATATATATATATATATATATATATATATATATATATATATATATGTGAACTTTCAGGGTTATATCTAGTGTTTACCATATCTTCTTCATTTCCAAATAGCTCAGCAAAAGGCAAAAAATTAAATTAGCATTAGAGAAGACAAAGCTTGTGTATGAACAAGAGATCTCACCTTGACATAAACTGAAGGTTTGTGTCTAGTACAATTTTGGTTAAAACTTGTTCTTCATTCAAGTTACTTGTTGTTGTTGGAGTGTAATTAAATTTTACTCAAGTAAGAGTACTTCATAATACTATTACTCATTTAAAAATAAAAAGTGTGGCGCAGTAAAACTAATTTTAAGTTGTTTTCCCTCTTAAAGTTACTCAAGTAAGTAAATACAACTAAATAAATGGAACTAGTTTCTGTCCAGCTGTGGTGAAAACATTCTCCAAACTGAGCTGTGGATCTCTGCAGCCCCTCCAGAGTTAAAATAGGTCTCTTGTCTTCTTCTCTGGTTAATACTGTCGCCGTCTGCCGTTTCATTTTAGGTGAACATGATCTCATCACCTCAAACTTTTTCACAACTGTGTCCCTTTTAACCAACTGCTGTCCTGTGAGGATAGCTGCGCTGGATTTTTTAAAAGTGTAACTTGTGCATGACTCCACCAAAGTGGGAGGAGCCAGGAGACCAAAGGGCGTGGCCAAGAGTGGTGATGAGCCAGGTTAGCAACTTTATCGCTACATTCAGCTACATTTCAGACACGTTTGACGGGTTTTTATCAAAAAAGTGGCCAGCAGATTTTTTCTGTTGACGTCACACTTCTGTTAACTTTGCAACTGGCAGCCATCTTGGCAGGCAGTTGCCATAGAGGTGGTATGACAACAATAAACAAGCTGACTTATAAAAGCTGTTCCTAACTTATAAAAAATATAAGTACATTACAGTTTTTGAGTACTCTTCCCACCTCTAGTAATCCTAAGATAAATATCAGATATATTTAATGTAGATCTTACGGTGGAAATAGCAAAATTAGCTTAGCAAATGTAGCTTTTTCCTGCACGCTAACGAACAAACATGTAGCCTAGCTATATTTTGCTACACTTACTTCACCTGAAGTGAAGCCATTTTGTTCATGCATCTTTCTTTCGAACATTGGCCAAAAGTTTCCACATATTTTCTTTTTGTTGGTCTTGAAGCCATGTGTATGCCCTTGCCTACAAAGATGGCGCTGATCACTTCCACTTCAGCCTTGTGGGAACTAGGCTGGAGATTTCTATGCTGACGGCATGTGAAAGCACCGATGACGTTGCAGTAACTGTCCAGAGTCAGAAGGTTTTATACCCGAACATGGTGCTGTGTGACACGAACGCTAACCAAGCTGTTACCCTGTTCAACCTGAAGAGGGCAGCAATACGATGGTTTTAGGCCTAATATTGCAGAATTCAGTACAAAAATGTAACAGTTTTCACAGAAACATAAAGATAACACCATTGTGGACCAATTTAGACAGTTTATGAGCAGAAAAAGTTGACTTGGGGTGTAACGAATGATTGATCTAAAATACTTTGCATCCAAAATCCCAATTAAAAGTATTTAGTTTGCTGTGAGGTGGCAAAAGAAAAAGCTCAAGCGGTGCTTTGCTTGATTCAATACGTCTGTGATGAATTTAGATGTCTCTTTGAAGTCGGAACTCCCGAAGCTCACGGCTCACCCTCCTGAGCTCCGGATTGTTCTGCACCCATCGTTCATCGTCAGGCTGGAGATAAAGATCTCGTGCAGAGCTGAACCTCCGTGCTGAAGGTGGGTTCGGTCTGTCACCACATCAGAAACAAAAGAGAAAGATATCGCAAGTAAATTATGTGTATTGCAAAAAGCTGCAGTTTGGCTCTGGACATATAAAAAAAAATTAATATTAAAAGACAAAAGTCTCGATCAAACAGTTGCAGCTTCTAACTGATTCTCCACAACCTGCAGTTCCTCATTTATAACCCAATGTGGATAAATGACCCTTGGCACAGAGGTTAAAGTTCAAGCTGTCTTGGTAAAGGTATTCATAGAAGATCAGGTAACTCACCCACTTTCCAAAGTTTCCAAACTCATTCCTGCAACAGAGATGAAAATGTGAGTTCAGCTACGTTTCTTTTACTAGTTGATGTCTGGCTGGATTGATATTTGAAGTTATGTCCTTTCAAATGGATCTATTTCAACAAAACAAGTCATTACATCATATAAAAAGTGGTGATAAACATCAGTTCTCCAATAATAGAACAATTTATCTAATCTTTCACGTTTTAGAAAAATAGTTTTAGTAATGATTTGACAATTTGATGGAAATTAGAGCTAAAAAGGTCAACTTCAACGGCCGTATGGCAACTATTAGAAGATTTAGCTAACGTGACTGATAAATAGGAATATACTGTGGGAGTAAACAAAGCATTTGACACAACAAGCCATGGATTACTGTTGAGTAAATTGGAGAAATATGGTGTTATGTTGGTTGCAGCTGCTCTAGAGGATAACGAGGAAGTCTGAGGGATGAATCCAGATTCCAAATGATTTGTTACCATTTTTCCTTTTGCCTTTCAGGGTCATAGCAGTCCTCTCTGCTTGGGCTGCTTCAGCGATATGTGCTTGTTTTTTCTCTGTAAAAATGAAAAAAAAAAAAAAAAGGATTGTTATATCAACCGTGGTTCTTTAATCACAGGAAAGGAAGATTATTACAATTATAAAGCTTATGAAATACAGCTGAGTTTTTAGTGTTTACAGTAATGCGATGAAAGTCTTGCAAAGGCGATATTATCTAAAGTCATTAAATAATTTTAATGATTCAGTATTAAAAACAGGAACAAATGTAACATGATGAGACATTAAAGTAACACAGGACAGCGACTGCTTCATGTTTTAGTGAACTCTCACCTTTCCTGTGCCTAACATAGCCACCAACCGCAAACAGAGTCAGGACCAGAAGCACAATTGGTACAGCCACTGCTGCAGGATGAAACCCTGAAACTACAACGTCAGTTATTGAAACTAAGCCATTCACCAGTTCACCAGCTCCAGACTGTAACACAGTCCAACACCCACTGCTGTTGGTACTAACATGCGTACTTACTCATTTTTGAGATGTGGCATTAAAGTCATAATGAGAACACCATCAGAACCACAATAAAAACAAAATGCAACTGTCAAATGAAAAAAAGTCTCCAATCTAATCTGGTCTCATGTAAAATAGAAAAGGTAGTTATATTTGTTGTTAAATCACGAATAAACTGAGAAACAATGTTTTGGGGTTCAGTTTTAATATCCACAACTGATCACAGCCAGACTTTTTAAAAAGGACACAGATGGAAATGTCTGCATCTTACCGGTATGGCTAATGGGGTTAAGCACCACATCACTGGACGAGTTGCTAAAGGGGTTTAGCAACATGCAGACGTAGGAGTGCTCCCTGTTCGCCTAAGAAGCAAATGGAGCATCATGGGTTCATCCCGGTTGTTTGTACTCAGAGGTTCGGCTGCACCTTAAAACATACCTTTGTTAAGGTCAGCCTCGTGGAACGGGACAGCACATCTTTTCCTGCTTCCCATCTGTACATGACGGGTCCGAAATGAGAAGTGATGTTGGCTTTACAGGTGAGGTCACAGAGGCTCTTCTCCTTGTTGCATTCCAAGAACACTGTGGGTTTTGGGACCGGTTCTGACAGAAACACCAACAGATTAGCGTCAACTGGACTCCGATTAAAGCTCAGTCAAACCTGCTGAACTCACTGATAACCCAGAGCTCTATCACGCCAAGAATCTTGCTGTCTATCTCAGGGTTGTAGTGGCCGGTGTCCTCTACTGCCAGACTGCTGATGATCAAACTTCCAGTTGTTTTGTCCAGGCTACAGCGACCTGGAGGCAGGATCCAAATACAGGCATGAATGAATCTGCAGGGGTTCAGGTGTTACGACGAGTCAATCACACAGGAACCTACCAATAAAACCTCCAAAACACGTTGTATTAGCTCCAGACCACTCCACGATGATGTTCATGTTGTGCTTCCAGATTATGGCAGATATGGAATCAAAGGTCTGACCTGGATGCATCACAACCGAGTCACCAAGTTTTGCCAAGATCAGACGAGCTGTGAATGAAAAACCAAAATGTTTTTATCACTTTCTGTGAACTTTTTCCTGTTTCTGAGCAGCTTTAATATTTTGACACCACTCAATCATATCTATTTTAAATGTTTTCTTTATTCCCATAAACAAAGCAAATCTGTAGGTATCATCATAAAAACTCTTAGAGTTTTGATCTGCAGATATACAACTTTGATATCATGCAAGTTGGCCCTTTTTTCCTCCATGGAGTAGCTGTCAGCATATAAGTAGTAATAATAAAAGTTTATTCTGTTCTGTAATTATGTCATTTCTATCTCTACCAAGCAGAAATACAACCAGATAAAACAATATAATCATTGTTTACACTCACCACAGCTATTCTGCGTGAAGTAAAGGAGGAGCACGGCAGAGACAGTCCAGAAAGCAGACATGATCCTAACATGAAAAGTACCGAGACCAAAAACACGCCGACTAGTAATACTGGTGATGAGCGTCAGCAGCAGATGAGGTGTTTAAGCTGCGGAGAGAGAAATAACAAAGTTGGAAAGGCAAAGTATGTAAATATGTGATGCTAATCTCTGTTTTACTGAACGGATGTTTTGGAGATGATTCAGAAAAATATTTCAGAAAGTGAAACATCAGACACATTCATCACGTAATTTAAGTGTTTAATTCTATTTGGCTTGACGATGACTGCACACAAATTATCCAGCATCTCGGAAAATTTGAATATTAAACAAGAAAAGTAGAAAAAATACAATAAAATAACTAAAAAGCTCTGCGTTCTTTCCTTTTGCAACAAACAGTCCACCATTTGTCTAATTTTTCTCCAACGCTGGCTCATTCCTTCTTAAAATAAATGACAAATTAAATACTTGACATTACTTTTGGATTTATTTAGTGATTTGTTTTAGTTTTTGGACACTGGTGAGCATGAAACGTCTATTAAAACCATTTGGTACAAATAACTTTAAATATATTTTCTCTTGTCTGAAAAACAAACCTCTCCTATTATTATAATCCATTAAATCAGGACTAATAAGGTTGATTTTATCGCAGCGAACCTCCTGACTGCTGCTGAAAGGATTTCTTTCTACTGAACATTTGTCCATGTGAGATTGAGTCCAAACAGAACCACTTACCTCCGGATTTAAGGTCAGAGGTCAGTGCACATGTAGTTTCATGCTATCACTTCCATCTTTTGTTGTTTGGTGCTGTCGACTCCAACTGCTAATTGAACGAGAAGATCAACTCCTACTTTATAAAAAGCAGGAAAACAGTCAAAGTAAAACACACAGTCATCTGATGCATCCTTCAGTCAGACATAACAAAACGATGTGTAAGTGTTGATTTAAAAAAACATTTCTTTAGGTGAAAGAATGAAAAGCACCAATGAAGAACTAGCCAGCTTCAAATAAATGACTCACGTTACTCATTATAATTTACAAATGTGGGTAAATGAAAACAAAAACACTGTTAAGTTTACTCTGTGGTTTCCAAAGAGTCTGAACAGACAAAAAGTAAAGGAAACAGTAAAGATAACACAGCCGTACTCACTGTTTCTGTTTCTGGCGCTGCCCTGCCCTCCTGTCAGTTATGTTGCTCCTGACAGTTGGTGGTTACCATAACAACCAGTAACCATGGAGAGAATCAGGATCAGCCCTGTGTTTCTTCCCCAGCATTATATTAGGCTGATTTAATTATACACAGGGTTTCATGTGTAATTTTTCCATATTTTGTATGTTTTTATCTACCATCATAATTAATGCTGTACATTTCAGGTGTGATCTGTTAGTGTTACATCAGTGCAGCCCTGCAGTAACAAACTCATGGACCCGTTTTCCAGCATCACTCCTGGACAGAATATTTGTAATCTGGAGGTGAAAAAGGGAAATCCAAGAAGTTTAATATGGGCTTTAAGATACTTTATTTTATTATTTGATCTTTTTCCAGAGGTTCTGGTTCAAAAACAACAGAGAAGAAGATGTAGCTGAGCATCGTCAGCATAATGTAACGTAAACATTCAAGACTGCAAGAAATATCTATGAAACTAAGGCTGAAGTGACAGAAATAAAGAACTAAAAGCTACTGGGATATGTGGTTCTAAATCTGATACACATCTGATCTTTTCAAATATGACCTGTGTGTCTGCATGGTCAGGTCGCATTTATTTGACCTTATACTAAATAAATGTCACTATCCTGCATCCTGGGAAGGAAAACCACGACCATGGTGGACAATAATCCAGAATAAGTTGTTAACAACGTAGCAGAAAAATGGGAGAATGCGACACCAATAACCATTTTAAGCCCTTTAGAGGCTTTTATTGTTAAAACACAAGTCTAGAGGACGTGGGCACTCATCATATACCAGGAGCCACCTCAGTCTGTCCCGCCGACCTTCCCAGATCTCCTTCAAGCAGGTCAGAATCTCCCTCCTGGTTCTCCAAAACTCTTTTAGGAGGTCTGGGTAGACCCGTGTCTCCATGTGACCTCAGGCTCCTCCTGATCCAGAACCTGAATTTAATGGAAACACAGTTAACAGAACAAGCTGGACCAGCAGAGGGCGTCACACAGGTTCACCGTGAACTATGGCCTTGGATATTGTTGGGTGTGTGTGTGCTAGTCTTTCTTGTGTTTTCTCTGTGTTTGAAATATCTACATTATGCCTGTGTGTGTGTGTGTGTGTGTGTGCGTGTGTGCAGGGGTGTGTGTGTGTGTGTGTGTGTGTGTGTGTGTGTGTGTGTGTGTGTGTGTGTGTGTGTGTGTGTGTCTGTAAGTCAATACTGGCTCAACTTCAGAGTTCAAAAAATCCATGATTAGTCTTGAAATTAAATGATTATTAATCAGAACTATACCTGCAATAGAATACAATATTTTATTGATCCTCCAGGGGAAATGCATTGTTTACCATGTTCCTTCTTGCAATGAGATTTTAAAGACTCTCGAGACACCGTTAAATCGACTATACACTTTTACATTTTGGTGCCCAAATGGTACATTTTATTAAACTAAAATTAAATATCTATATTTTTCTTTTACAGACAGAATCTTTCTGTTTTTATCCTTGTTTTATACAAGAAACCGGCTTTTGTAGGAGAAGAAAACTCAAAATATGAAAAATAGTCCAAAGAAATAAACTGCAAGGAAGAATATTTTTGATGTTTTAGCCTTGAAGTGCTGCTGATTCCTGCTCGGTTTGGCTGCAGCGCCCCTGGGGGGCGCAGTCGGTACTGCAGCAGAGAGCAGCACATGTTTGAGTTGTACTGAAAAAAACGAGCAACTCTTTTAAGATGGGGACAAAATCCAAGCAGTCCAACTCAAAATGTTCAGAGCACAGAATGGACTAGCTTAGCCACTAGTTTATCTAAATATGCTCCTAACTTAACATGTTTAAGTTAGGAAACTTAAATAAACTAACACCATTCCTTGTGGTGTAAAGGTATTGTCCCATAAAGCTGCTCTTCTCGGGTGAAAACATCACTTCCGGATTCTTCCTCGGTCAACAAGCAGCGCTCTCAAACTAGCTGCATTTTTATTTTCTTCTTATTAAAATGACATTATGCGTCCACCCTTTAAACATTAAGATAGATTCAAAAAGGAGTTAACATGCCAGGGTAACAACGTGACATTCTTCTAAACTACTTTGTGTTCAAACTCCAAATAAAATGTATTTAGTTTGCTGTGAGGTTTCAAAGAAAAAGCTCAAGAGGTGCTTTGCTCGATTCAATACGTCTGTGATGAATTTAGACGTCTGTGTTAACTTGAAGCTCCTGGCTTTGCTTCTTAAGTTCCTGGTCGTCATGCAGGCGTTGTTCTTCATCTTCCTGGAGATAAAGGCGTCCTTGTCTGGAGTTCATCTTCATCATCGCTGGTGAGGTCAATCTGTCACCACACCAGGAACAAAAGAGACAAAATCAACTTACTGAAAATAAATTTTGCGTGTTGTAAAGAGCAAACTGCTGCTTGGTTTTCTGAACGTGTAAAAAAAATGTTTAATATTCCGAAACAAAAGTCTCCATCAAACAGTTGCAGCTTCTAACTGATTCTTCACAACCTTCAGTTCCTCATTTATAACCCAATGCTGATAAATGACCCTTGGCACAGAGGTTAAAGTTCAAGCTGTCTTGGTAAAGGTATTCATAGAAGATCAGGTAACTCACCCACTTTCAAAACTTTCCAAACTCATTCCTGCAACAGAGATGAAAATGTGAGTTCAGCTACGTTTCTTTTACTAGTTGATGTCTGGCTGGTTGATATTTGAAGTTATGTCCTTTCAAATGGATCTATTTCAACAAAACAAGTCATTACATCATATAAAAAGTGGTGATAAATATCGGTTCTCCAATAATAGAACAATTTATCTCATCTTTCACGTTTTAGAAAAATAGTTTTAGTAATGATTTGACAATTTCATGGAAATTAGAGCTAAAAAGGTCAACTTCAACGGCCGTATGGCAACTATTAGAAGATTTAGCTAACGTGACTGATAGATAGGAATATACTGTGGGAGTAAACAAAGCATTTGACACAACAAGCCATGGATTACTGTTGAGTAAATTGGAGAAATATGGTGTAAAAAAATAATCTTTGCAGCCGGGCAGATGTAACTCATGTTTTTGTTGCTTTTGTCCGAGAAAACCTGTTGAGATGTTGTTTCAGGACATCTTAGAGGACAACAAGGAAGTCTGTCTGCTTTCCATTAAAGTGCAAAGAAACGAGGGATGAATCCAGACTCTAAATGATCGAATGTTACCGTTTCTCCTCATGGCTTTCAGGCTCATAGCAGTCCTCTCTGCATGGGCTGCTTCGACATTCAGTGCTTGTTTCATCTCTGTAGACGTAAAAAAGAAAATATATAAGTTAGTTTTCTGATTAAATTACTGCCAACTGAAAAGGGAATGTTTGTTTTTCACCATTTATTTCAGCTAACTGCGACAGAAACAGAAAAAAATTCAAAGCCATACGTGAAAAGGAAACGTATGGACCCAACAAAACAGATAAACAAAACCCTTCTTACATTAGGATGGATAAGATTTCCTTGTTTTTGTCCAAAAATGGGAAGAAATGTAATATGATGAGACGTTGTAATAATTCTCACCTTTCCTGTGCTTGACATAGCCACCAGCCACAACCAGAACCAGGACTACAAGCACAACAGGTACCACCACTGCTGAAGGATGAAACCCTGGAGATACAGAGTTAGTTATTAAAACTAAATCCGTCCCTGTAACACAGCCCAACACCCGCGGCTCTAGCTGCTCTGGCTTTATGTGGCAGCCATGACGGTGGCAGCATCATGCTAAGGGGAAGCTTTTCATCAGCAAGGACAAGGAGGCTCCTTAGATTATTGATGATCCATCATTTTGTAATTTTTCAGTTCTTCACCGTTCTCTGGTTATTTTTCTTATGTTCTGTTCATCAGTTCATCCCTGGTTCCTGCCTTTAGCGTTTCTCCATGTTCTTTTGTTTTTACTTTGATTATTTTCTGTGTTCATCATTATTGTCATGCCAGTTTATTTCTCCCAGGTTTAGTTCCTCTTTGTTATGAACTTTCAAAAAAAAAGTACTCCATCTGACTTATGACTTAAAGTTATACTACATCGTTTTCATGAGGTAGTTAAGTCATAATAATGAGATGAAAGTTTTTAAATTTTCCTTATGACTTTGTTATCTCATAGTTATGAACAAGTTATGTCATAATTATGAGATATAATTTATATATTATTTTATCAGCGGCAGAAATTCCCCTCTGTAGTTGTTGCTCTTCTGTCACTAATAAATGTTTGAATAAAACAAAACAACTAATATAAAAGATAACCAGAATAAATAATAAATACAGTTGTCAATTAATAAAAAAGGGTAAAAGTTATTTCCCCCATGAATAAACTGTTAGTAAAAGCCAGACTTTTTAAAAGAAGACAGTTATATTTGCAGCTCACCTTCTTTGATAGGGGTCGCCACCTCGTCGCTGGACGAGGTGCTAACAGGGTTTTTCACCTTGCAGGTGTAGGCACGACTCTGATTTTTCTACGAAGCAAATGGAAAACAGCTCTAAACCGACCCGTCATGGTGTCATTGAGGATTTCTCCCCAGACAAATGGATCCGTCTTACAACATACCGTTGTTAAGCTGAGCTGATTATCAGTGGACACCACCTTGTTTCCTGCTTCCCATCTGTACATGACGGGTCCAAACCGAGAGCTGGTGTTGGCTTTACAGGTGAGGTCACAGAGGGTTTTCCTAGGGTTGCATTTTAAGTGCACCATCGGTTTTGGGACCGGTTCTGACAGAAACACCAACAGATTACTGTCCGCTGGATTCAGATTAAAGCCAACAAAGTTCAGTCAAGCCTGCTGAACTCACCGATGACCTGGAGAACCACTGGGTTATGACTCAAGCGGTTAATCTCAGGTGTGTAGCGGCCGGTGTCCTCTACTGTCAGGTTGTGGATGATCAAACTTCCTGTTGTTTTCTCCAAGTCACTGCGACCTGGGGGCAGGATCCAAATAAAGACGTCACATGAATGAACCTGCAGGTCGCAGGTTTTACAACACTTTAATCACAGGTGAACTTACCTTTATGACTTTTGTAAAGAATAATGTCCTGTCCAAACCACTCCAAGATGGGGCTCATTTCGTGCCCCCAGCTTATGGAAGTGATGTTATCAAAGCTCCGACCTGGATGCAGGACAACCGAGTCACCGACTTTTGCGTATATCATCACAGCTGTGAATGAAAAACAAGAACTTTTTCACTTCTACCTGCTAACTTGTCTCTGTTTATCATGTCTACTTTTAGTTTTTTTCTTTACACTTATAACAGAAGGAAAACAGAACAAAATAAAGCAATATATTCCATATTTGTACTCACCACAACTCTTCTGCACCATTAAGTAAATGAGGAGAACGGTGGAAAAAGTCCGGAAAACAGACATGATCCTGATATGAAAAGAACCAAAAATACAACTTTGACTAGTAACTCTGGTAATGAGTGTCAGCAGAAACAAAACACACATACTTCAGTCATTCACTATGAAAACAAGCATCTGTACAAATTGAAAAAACAAAGAAACAAAAAAAAAAAAACACACATTTTTGTAGATAGAAGAACCATGCAACAAGCCAGGTTTGGATAAATAACTTACAAATGCAGAAAAACAAAAATACCTCAAGTATCTCTATGGTTTCCAAAGAGTCTGTTCACACAAAGCTAACAAGGTAACATAACGCACTGCTCTGCTCGTCAGTTAAATAAAACCGTTATGTTTCTCTTGACAGTTGCTGGTTACCATAGTAATAAGGGACAGGAAGCTCCTCCCCTTTTCTGTTGCCATCTTCCAGTCTTATGCACTAGCACATATATTAGACCAATTTAATTATATACAGGGTTTTGTGTGTAATTTTGCCTTGTTTTAACATTTTAAGTGTGTTTACTTTTACAGCTGTTAACTGGAAGGATTACTCTTTAGTTTGTTTAGGGTTATTTTATTTGACATGTAGAGACTGATGTTAACCACCAACTTGTTTTTTTTCTCTCGTTTGGTATTTTTACATTTTTGATACAAAGTAATGTTTTAGTTACCACTTGTGTGATAGTTACTGAATGTTAAATATATGTGTGTATTCTAGTAGTGAACATAGTTTGTTTTTCAACCTTTATTTAACCAGGTAAAAATTTATTGAGGACAAAGTTTCTTTTACAAGAGACAGACTACGAAAATCAGACTTTATATTGGTAGTTAAGAGATAATAAGAAACACTCAATAATAAAATACAAAGCCAACCTTTTTTTTAAAAAAAAAAAAAGTCATATTTGGAAAATAATCACAGATGAAATGTGTAACGAATCAGTATTTTTTACTTTTTGAGCTAAATTACTGAAATAAATGAACTTTTTTTATGATATTAAAGTCGACTGACATGCATTGTTGTTCAGGCTTAGTTGCCTAGTGAATGATGGACGCCACGTGGTTGCCAGGAAAGAGCCCGGTGCTCCCGTTCATCACGCCATCAAACCAGCCATTGTCGCTCATTTCGGTGACGTAGATGATCGCCCCCTGCTGGAAGGAGAGCTCATCGTCTTTGCTACTGCTGTAGCTGTAAACGGCCACCACTGAGGAAACAAAACAAGAATAAAGAAGACAATTATGCCAAACTGTAATGTCATTAAAACTCCTACATTATATTGATAATTAGTTGTAGAGGTATGGAACCTCTTTCTGTCACTAATAATACATTTTTCCACCACAGAACTAAAGGTATGAAGCAATATTTATGCCAAATGTCATGTAACAATTCGTGAATAAAAACATTCTAAAAGTTGATGTTTCTTTACATATTTTGAAATATTATCTGTGGGCTTGCAGAGGCTGATGCTCTTTGGGAGACAAAAAGTTTAGGAACCTCTGTTCTAAACAACTTGAGCTATTTAAGGTGGATCTAAACATCTTAACAACACAAACCTTTGTCTAAATAATTGCGTGGAGCCCAGAGAGGGTCTTCGTCACGATGGACCATGAAGTTCTCTTCATCGTTTTCATAGTCCTCCATTGGCAGCGGAGGAGATGTGAGCTGCTTCGGATCCAACTCTTCAGCAGGTGAGTCAATACGCGACACGTCTGAGAACAGAAGCAGATTTAAGGCGGCCGACAAGTTGAGTGAGCGCAGCACCTCCTGGTTCAGGGAAACCCATCTTTACCCATTTAGGTGATGTACAGTCAAAATATGTTTTTTTATATACATAAGCTTGCATTTTAGGCCAATGAAGCTCTTTGAAAGAAATTGTTAAATATCTAATAACGCTGAAAAATAAAACTAAAGTTGCAAAAATTGTAAAACACTCACCAACTCCGGCCATGGCTCCAAGTCTCCCTGTAATTTAAATGCAAATGTTTAAGATTTTCTTTCCTTTTGTTGCCACAACAGACAAAAAAGCTGTAACTTTTAAACAAGCAGTTAATGTTAAATCAAGCCCTAATATGAAGTTTGCATTTGTCAAATTGGTAAACTTTATTCTTCTGTTGCTGATTATTGAAATTTACACAATAAAGCTCACCTGAAGTGAACATTAAAAGCCAATGTGTACTTACAGTAACTAAATAAAGCATAAAAAGGTGAGGAATATTGAATGCTTTTGTGAACTCTTACGTTTTTTGCATGCAGCAAAAAGGCCAGTCCCAACCAGAATCAGTGCTATAATCAGGAGCTTTACAGTCAAAGCAGTATATTTAAAATTCTCTGCAAAAAAAGCATGAAAAATTGACTTAGCAAACCACACTGTTTACAGCTGAGTTTAGACATTAGTTCAGGTCATTTTAGAACAAAGAAATAAAAATATTCAGAATGTGTGCTTTAACTCACCCCTACTCACCGGCTTTGATACTTCTTCACTGGAGTTGATGCTAATGGGGTTTCTCAACATACAGGAGAAGGAGCTCTCCTTATTGTCCTAAGAAACAAATGAAAAACAGCTCAAAACCAGCAAAGTTTCCACTTATATTCATTCTATAATCACCACTCAGGGCTTAAATGTGATTTATCTTGACAACTAGGTCACATCCTGACTTGAACATTTAGATCATTTTGTGTTTGTACTGTTGTTAAGCTCAGCTCCTTGTCGTTGGACAGCTCTGTGTCTCCTGTTTGCCATGTATAAGTGACAGGTCCAAACTCAGAGGTGATGTTGGCTTCACAGGTGAGATTACAGACGGTCTTCTCATTGTTGCAGTCCACGGATACCGTGGGTTTTGGAACCGGTTCTGGCAGAAACACCAACAGATTACCATCAACTGCATTTAGGTGAAAGCCAAACAAATTTGCTGAAACTCACTGATAACCCGGAGATCCTTTTTGTCAAGAACGCTGTTGTTGATGTCAAAGGTGTAGCTGCCGCTGTCATCCAACGTCAGATTGTTGATGATCAAACTTCCACTTTCTATGTCCAGGTCACAGCGACCTGGAGGCAGAATCCAGAAAAGGAGATCATGCAAAAATGAACCTGCAGAGTTTTACAACACTTTATGGCTCAGTCTCCGGTGAACTTGCCTTTAAAATCTCTGTAACAAGTAATGTCCCCGCCGAACCACTGCAAGGCGAGGTCCGTTTGGCGCTTCCACGTTACGCTACTGATGATATTAAAACTTTGACCTGGCGCCAGGGCAACGGAGTCGCCTACTTTTTTGTAGATCAAATCAGCTGTGAATGAAAAACAAGAACATTTTTCTTTAACATGTTAAACACTTTCGGTCATATCTTCTTTCCAGACCTATTTTACTTTTAGTTTATTTACTTCTGACTCATAAAATAAATAAAACGTCTGTATAATTAGAGTAAACGCCTCTAATCATCATGTCCTGTGTCAATTATTAGCCATTGTAGAAAGTCCAAAGAGACACTTGTGGCAGGTTGCTGCAGATTTTAACCCTTGTGTTTACAAATGGTACAAATTGTATCAGTTGCCTCAGTCCTCGCACACACAAGGGTTAAGTTTAGCTAGACGAGATTAAAGATGGTTAAGGAGGTAACAGAACTTAGTGAAATTTCTCTTCAGTTGTTATGAAGCTAACTCAAACTTTGTTTTGTTTTGCTAAAAAGAAAAAGCCAAGTTAATTAAAGATTACAACTCAAACTGTTACATATTGATGTTATACTCACCGATGGCAACTGTCGAAGGCACGGCTCGAAATATGTGAATAATCACAACTGAAACACACAGTAATACCATGGCTTTTCAAAAATCAATCAATCAAGAATTTTTAAATTGTAAATTTAAAAAAAAAGAAGAAACACTTCAGCATGTACGGAGGGCTAGAAGCAATTATGGGGTGAGCGAAAGTGATCTCAGACGTTATAGGAAGAAAAAGAAATGTCTACATCGGTGTATACGCTTGACTAGAAAGGAATCAGTGGTTTCCTGTTGATTACAAAACATTGAACCTGTTCCGTCATGAGATAGAATTAACCTCATGATTCTAGCTCGTCCGGTTCTGTTTGGAGCGTTCGCTGTTTGAAGAAAGACCTGAAGTAGCATCTTCTCGTTCTTCATTCAAATATAAATATAACCACATTAGTCGACTGTTTCGAGTCAACGCTTACTCTTTGCTGAAAGGGGAGACAGTAAACCACTAAAAATGCTGTTCTCGACAGAATTAAAGCTGCAGGTAGCATTTAATGACCCTCGCCCCCCAATGCTACTCCTGCATTGTCATGCACTGCTAGCTCTACACTTCCAGCAACTCTGCTATTTAATTCCACATGTCGCCACTAGGCGGTTCTAAAAGTAATGCATCACAGATTTCCAAATAATTCAGAGGTGTTGTGAGTTTGAGTTTCACCTTCAGTAATGTTTTTGTTTCATCCTAGCCCAGTTTGACAACCTGCTAATGGTGCCTGCATCTCCTAGGACCAACTACAGACAATGTGAATACATTTCTGTGTTTACATTTCTTCATGTTTCCTCACCTTTTGGAGAACCCTGGATGGCTTCTGACCAGATTTCCTCCTTTTGAAACATTAAGATGGTCTTGCGGTCGGTTGTGCTGCTGACGCCTCACAGTCACATTTGGAGTGCAGGATAGTTTTCCTGGCTAATGATCCTTTTGGATGAAGTGTTCAATTCAGCTATGAAAGCTCAATCAAACACAGCAGGAAGGACAACTCCAGGCTGCTTCATGTCTTTGGTAGCTCCAACGCCCAACTCCTGTCATGTCCTGCACTTGGAACAGCTCGGTGGAAACCACATTTCCAGTTACCCACTGGTCCTGGTGGAAATGGTAACCCTCCTGCTGTGATATACCTCTGACAGGAATCCAAATGCAGACCTTTACACCTTCTCTGTGCAGACAGTTCAGCTGAATGTTCCCCATGCACCACATCTTCAGTATGGATGACTTAAACAGAGGGACGTTGTTGGGATCCTTGGCCAAGTAAAACTGTTTCATTATTTTCTCCACTCTTTCCAGCAGCTCTGAAAAAAGTGGATATCTTGGTCCTGCAGTGCTCATGGATATGTTGTTTGGTTGAACTGGCTGGTTCAATACGTAGGTCTCTTTGAGCTTCTTCAGATCTTCCTGATCCAGCATAACCATCTTCTCTACTGTCCCAAATTTCCTTCCAAGTGTTCTTGGCCTGAGAGACACACCCAACCAGCTGGTCATCTTCAGAAGAAGCTACTGCAACTTTGTCTCTGCTGGCTTCATAGTCAAAGACATCTTGTACCTCCTTAAAACCGAGAACATGCTTCACAAAGGTCAGGTGGATCACCTTGCTTGGCCTCTCTGTGATACAGATGCTGGCTTCCTCATCCTTTTGCAAATTTTGGATGGGATACAAAGGGTAGCCCACATCATCATTTTGTAAAACCCACCAGAAAGTCTCTCTTCTGCATTTTCCAAACTGAAGGTTGGAGTCACCCAGGACTATCTGTGACATCCCTTCCACTTTTACGAACCATAGACAAAGCATTTTGCTGTTCAGCATCCTCTCTCCTTGGCTGAGATTTGTCCCACAGACTAAGATCATTTTTGACCTTTTTGGCCTCTGCATAGGAGCTGAATGGAAATGGTGTGTGGCTTTTCCTGAAGAACTGTCCATGTACCCCAGCCTCTGCATCCCAGACACTCTCAATGACCTGTAGATAAGCTAAATAAGGTTGTTCATATTTAAGATGCATGAGCTCATTCACTTGCTTGGCCATATCTCCTGGATAAAAGATGGTCTTCTAAAGCGTATTGACCTAGTATGGAGCAAAAAAGATTGGAGCATGTATTAATAAATAAAACACCTGACAACATTTGAAAGAAATTTTACAGAAAATCTTACAATTAACTCCATTGCACTAATTAACATAGAATTCAATTCAAGCTTTGTTTAAATAGTACCAACTCACTTTATACTCAACATAATTCAAAAAGTTTCTGTTTAAGGAAACTCAGCAGATTGGCTTGCAAAAAGGATAATATTTCTAACCTCCTGAGAGGCTTTTGTTTGCAGTGCATTTTTTCAGCCTCCTAGTTACATGGGATTAATAGGTCCTATTAAGTTTAATAACTAGACTCTGTTATGGTACAACAAGTAGTTTTTGAAAAGAAAAAATTATAACCTCATAATAAGGACTGTTTGTTTATTCCCCGACGGGGAGGATGACAATATAATTTGGTATAATTTGGTAACTAGCAACTCCAAAACCCACACAGAACCTCTACGTTGCCTCAGCTGGACCCGAGAACACCGGGTGTAGGGTCTGTTTGCAGCTCCTCGTTAGTATAGTGGTGAGTATCCCCGCCTGTCACGTGGGAGACCGGGGTTCAATTCCCCGACGGGGAGGATGTACTCATTTCTTCTGCAACATACAGTTGCTGCTCTTCCTTTTTATATTACACATCTCATACAAGTAAACAAAAAAAGGGTCTGCATTGGCCGGGAATCGAACCCGGGCCTCCCGCGTGGCAGGCGAGAATTCTACCATTGAACCACCAATGCTTACATATCAATCCTTCTGCCCTTGCACACACACACACATTCTTGTCCTTATACTGAATGGGGACTATTGACTTTCATACATTTCAGTTACTGCATTCATGCCTACCCCTAAACAAGGGGATCCACTATATTAGGACTGGGCTTTGGTCTCTATGAGGCCCATCAGTCCTCAGATGACAATATAATTTGGTTACTAGTCACTCCAAAACCCACATATAACCTCTATGTTGCCTGAGCTGGACCCGAGAACACCGGGTGTGGAGTCCCTTCACAACTCCTCGTTAGTATAGTGGTGAGTATCCCCACCTGTCACGTGGGAGACCGGGGTTCAATTCCCCGACGGGGAGGATGTACTGTTTTCTTCTGCAACATACAGTCGCTGCTCTTCCTGTTTATATAACACACTTCCCATTGGCCATTGGCCTGGCAATCAAACCCTAGCCTCTGACGCAGCAGCTGAGAATTGTTAAGCTAAACGTCTCTAAACCGTTTCCCATTCATTTCCAATGGTAGTCCTAAACTACTACGGATGTAATATATTTTTGACCACTATGCTATGGTGGCGCTGTCCAATCTTATGTCCGGGAGTGACACAGCCCTCTCCTTGCTTGGATTCAGAAGAAGACAACTTTACAGCTTTTAAACTGAAATCTTTAGGAGAACTTACCAGCGTTAAGCAGAGAGAAGAAAAAATATCAAAGAAATCGATCTTCACATCCATCCTTCTTAATTTTAATAGGTAAGTGATACCGATGGATATAAAACATGTTTATCATCACAATCGCATCTTTTCAGCCGAATATATTATATGTAGCGGGAGCATTACTTTCTACTACTACGGTGTCTGGTGTTACCTAGTAATATAATTTGTCTTCTGATTTAATGTTGTTTGGTTTATGTGTCGGTTCTACATTGATTAGCTCTTATGTATTAATCATAACATTTAAAGAAAATGTATTTGATCCATTCTTTTTTGCTCCACACCAGGTCAAACTGCAGAAGACCATTTTTTAACCAGGGAAACCAAGCGTGGTTTTCCGCAAGGGGCCCCTTGGCTTTCTTCTTCAGGATCCCTCTCCTGAGGCAAAGAAAATCAAAAATAATCCCAGTTTGAGCCGAAGAGACAATATGATTTGGTAACTAGTCACGCCAAAACAAACACACCTCTACGTTGCCTCAGCTGGACCCGAGAACACCGGGTGTGGAGTCCCTTCGCAACTCCTCGTTAGTATAGTGGTGAGTATCCCCGCCTGTCACGCGGGAGACCGGGGTTCAATTCCCCGACGGGGAGAATACAGATTTTTTTTTTCTGCAACATAAACCCTATGCTCGGGTGTAGGGTCCGGTGGCAGCTCCTCGTAAGCAGTGAGTATCCACTCTTTATATAAGACATCTCATAAAAGGGAGTGCATTGGCCGGGAATCGAACCCGGGCCTCCCGCGTGGCAGGCGAGAATTCTACCACTGAACCACCAATGCTTGCAGAAGTTTTCTCCTACCCTCACACACGCACGCACGTACACACACACACACACTTACTTGCAGATTTTTGTTTTTTTTTCTGCATAATGATCGGTGACCGATCGATCGGCACACCTCTACCTCAGGCAATGCATTCTGGTGAAAGACAACGCATTATGACTACTTAAAACATACACGTAACCTCTAGGTTGCTTCAGCTGGACCCGAGAACACCGGGTGTAGGGTCTCTTCGCAGCTCCTCGTTAGTATAGTGGTGAGTATCCCCGCCTGTCACGTGGGAGACCGGGGTTCAATTCCCCGACGGGGAGGATGTACTCATTTCTTCTGCAACATACAGTCGCTGCTCTTCCTGTTTATATAACACACTTCCCATTGGCCATTGGCCTGGCAATCAAACCCTAGCCTCTGACACAGCAGCTGAGAATTGTTAAGCTAAACGTCTCTAAACCGTTTCCCATTCATTTCCAATGGTAGTCCTAAACTACTACAGATGTAATATATTTTTGACCACTATGCTATGGTGGCACTGTCCAATCTTATGTCCGGGAGTGACACAGCCCTCTCCTTGCTTGGATTCAGAAGAAGACAACTTTACAGCTTTTAAACTGAAATCTTTAGGAGAACTTACCAGCGTTAAGCAGAGAGAAGAAAAAATATCAAAGAAATCGATCTTCACATCCATCCTTCTTAATTTTAATAGGTAAGTGATACCGATGGAT
>NW_028263371.1:24155000-24157500 GCF_051168715.1 Poecilia mexicana
AAAGAAAATCAAAAATAATCCCAGTTTGAGCCGAAGAGACAATATGATTTGGTAACTAGTCACGCCAAAACAAACACACCTCTACGTTGCCTCAGCTGGACCCGAGAACACCGGGTGTGGAGTCCCTTCGCAACTCCTCGTTAGTATAGTGGTGAGTATCCCCGCCTGTCACGCGGGAGACCGGGGTTCAATTCCCCGACGGGGAGAATACAGATTTTTTTTTTCTGCAACATAAACCCTATGCTCGGGTGTAGGGTCCGGTGGCAGCTCCTCGTAAGCAGTGAGTATCCACTCTTTATATAAGACATCTCATAAAAGGGAGTGCATTGGCCGGGAATCGAACCCGGGCCTCCCGCGTGGCAGGCGAGAATTCTACCACTGAACCACCAATGCTTGCAGAAGTTTTCTCCTACCCTCACACACGCACGCACGTACACACACACACACACTTACTTGCAGATTTTTGTTTTTTTTTCTGCATAATGATCGGTGACCGATCGATCGGCACACCTCTACCTCAGGCAATGCATTCTGGTGAAAGACAACGCATTATGACTACTTAAAACATACACGTAACCTCTAGGTTGCTTCAGCTGGACCCGAGAACACCGGGTGTAGGGTCTCTTCGCAGCTCCTCGTTAGTATAGTGGTGAGTATCCCCGCCTGTCACGTGGGAGACCGGGGTTCAATTCCCCGACGGGGAGGATGTACTCATTTCTTCTGCAACATACAGTCGCTGCTCTTCCTGTTTATATAACACACTTCCCATTGGCCATTGGCCTGGCAATCAAACCCTAGCCTCTGACACAGCAGCTGAGAATTGTTAAGCTAAACGTCTCTAAACCGTTTCCCATTCATTTCCAATGGTAGTCCTAAACTACTACAGATGTAATATATTTTTGACCACTATGCTATGGTGGCACTGTCCAATCTTATGTCCGGGAGTGACACAGCCCTCTCCTTGCTTGGATTCAGAAGAAGACAACTTTACAGCTTTTAAACTGAAATCTTTAGGAGAACTTACCAGCGTTAAGCAGAGAGAAGAAAAAATATCAAAGAAATCGATCTTCACATCCATCCTTCTTAATTTTAATAGGTAAGTGATACCGATGGATATAAAACATGTTTATCATCACAATCGCATCTTTTCAGCCGAATATATTATATGTAGCGGGAGCATTACTTTCTACTACTACGGTGTCTGGTGTTACCTAGTAATATAATTTGTCTTCTGATTTAATGTTGTTTGGTTTATGTGTCGGTTCTACATTGATTAGCTCTTATGTATTAATCATAACATTTAAAGAAAATGTATTTGATCCATTCTTTTTTGCTCCACACCAGGTCAAACTGCAGAAGACCATTTTTTAACCAGGGAAACCAAGCGTGGTTTTCCGCAAGGGGCCCCTTGGCTTTCTTCTTCAGGATCCCTCTCCTGAGGCAAAGAAAATCAAAAATAATCCCAGTTTGAGCCGAAGAGACAATATGATTTGGTAACTAGTCACGCCAAAACAAACTCTACGTTGCCTCAGCTGGACCCGAGAACACCGGGTGTGGAGTCCCTTCGCAACTCCTTGTTAGTATAGTGGTGAGTATCCCCGCCTGTCACGCGGGAGACCGGGGTTCAATTCCCCGACGGGGAGAATACAGATTTTTTTTTTCTGCAACATAAACCCTATGCTCGGGTGTAGGGTCCGGTGGCAGCTCCTCGTAAGCAGTGAGTATCCACTCTTTATATAAGACATCTCATAAAAGGGAGTGCATTGGCCGGGAATCGAACCCGGGCCTCCCGCGTGGCAGGCGAGAATTCTACCACTGAACCACCAATGCTTGCAGAAGTTTTCTCCTACCCTCACACACGCACGCACGTACACACACACACACACTTACTTGCAGATTTTTGTTTTTTTTTCTGCATAATGATCGGTGACCGATCGATCGGCACACCTCTACCTCAGGCAATGCATTCTGGTGAAAGACAACGCATTATGACTACTTAAAACATACACGTAACCTCTAGGTTGCTTCAGCTGGACCCGAGAACACCGGGTGTAGGGTCTCTTCGCAGCTCCTCGTTAGTATAGTGGTGAGTATCCCCGCCTGTCACGTGGGAGACCGGGGTTCAATTCCCCGACGGGGAGGATGTACTCATTTCTTCTGCAACATACAGTCGCTGCTCTTCCTGTTTATATAACACACTTCCCATTGGCCATTGGCCTGGCAATCAAACCCTAGCCTCTGACACAGCAGCTGAGAATTGTTAAGCTAAACGTCTCTAAACCGTTTCCCATTCATTTCCAATGGTAGTCCTAAACTACTACAGATGTAATATATTTTTGACCACTATGCTATGGTGGCACTGTCCAATCTTATGTCCGGGAGTGACACAGCCCTCTCCTTGCTTGGATTCAGAAGAAGACAACTTTACAGCTTTTAAACTGAAATCTTTAGGAGAACTTACCAGCGTTAAGCAGAGAGAAGAAAAAATATCAAAGAAATC
>NW_028263371.1:24165000-24170000 GCF_051168715.1 Poecilia mexicana
AGCGTGGTTTTCCGCAAGGGGCCCCTTGGCTTTCTTCTTCAGGATCCCTCTCCTGAGGCAAAGAAAATCAAAAATAATCCCAGTTTGAGCCGAAGAGACAATATGATTTGGTAACTAGTCACGCCAAAACAAACTCTACGTTGCCTCAGCTGGACCCGAGAACACCGGGTGTGGAGTCCCTTCGCAACTCCTCGTTAGTATAGTGGTGAGTATCCCCGCCTGTCACGCGGGAGACCGGGGTTCAATTCCCCGACGGGGAGAATACAGATTTTTTTTTTCTGCAACATAAACCCTATGCTCGGGTGTAGGGTCCGGTGGCAGCTCCTCGTAAGCAGTGAGTATCCACTCTTTATATAAGACATCTCATAAAAGGGAGTGCATTGGCCGGGAATCGAACCCGGGCCTCCCGCGTGGCAGGCGAGAATTCTACCACTGAACCACCAATGCTTGCAGAAGTTTTCTCCTACCCTCACACACGCACGCACGTACACACACACACACACTTGCAGATTTTTGTTTTTTTTTCTGCATAATGATCGGTGACCGATCGATCGGCACACCTCTACCTCAGGCAATGCATTCTGGTGAAAGACAACGCATTATGACTACTTAAAACATACACGTAACCTCTAGGTTGCTTCAGCTGGACCCGAGAACACCGGGTGTAGGGTCTCTTCGCAGCTCCTCGTTAGTATAGTGGTGAGTATCCCCGCCTGTCACGTGGGAGACCGGGGTTCAATTCCCCGACGGGGAGGATGTACTCATTTCTTCTGCAACATACAGTCGCTGCTCTTCCTGTTTATATAACACACTTCCCATTGGCCATTGGCCTGGCAATCAAACCCTAGCCTCTGACACAGCAGCTGAGAATTGTTAAGCTAAACGTCTCTAAACCGTTTCCCATTCATTTCCAATGGTAGTCCTAAACTACTACAGATGTAATATATTTTTGACCACTATGCTATGGTGGCACTGTCCAATCTTATGTCCGGGAGTGACACAGCCCTCTCCTTGCTTGGATTCAGAAGAAGACAACTTTACAGCTTTTAAACTGAAATCTTTAGGAGAACTTACCAGCGTTAAGCAGAGAGAAGAAAAAATATCAAAGAAATCGATCTTCACATCCATCCTTCTTAATTTTAATAGGTAAGTGATACCGATGGATATAAAACATGTTTATCATCACAATCGCATCTTTTCAGCCGAATATATTATATGTAGCGGGAGCATTACTTTCTACTACTACGGTGTCTGGTGTTACCTAGTAATATAATTTGTCTTCTGATTTAATGTTGTTTGGTTTATGTGTCGGTTCTACATTGATTAGCTCTTATGTATTAATCATAACATTTAAAGAAAATGTATTTGATCCATTCTTTTTTGCTCCACACCAGGTCAAACTGCAGAAGACCATTTTTTAACCAGGGAAACCAAGCGTGGTTTTCCGCAAGGGGCCCCTTGGCTTTCTTCTTCAGGATCCCTCTCCTGAGGCAAAGAAAATCAAAAATAATCCCAGTTTGAGCCGAAGAGACAATATGATTTGGTAACTAGTCACGCCAAAACAAACACACCTCTACGTTGCCTCAGCTGGACCCGAGAACACCGGGTGTGGAGTCCCTTCGCAACTCCTCGTTAGTATAGTGGTGAGTATCCCCGCCTGTCACGCGGGAGACCGGGGTTCAATTCCCCGACGGGGAGAATACAGATTTTTTTTTTCTGCAACATAAACCCTATGCTCGGGTGTAGGGTCCGGTGGCAGCTCCTCGTAAGCAGTGAGTATCCACTCTTTATATAAGACATCTCATAAAAGGGAGTGCATTGGCCGGGAATCGAACCCGGGCCTCCCGCGTGGCAGGCGAGAATTCTACCACTGAACCACCAATGCTTGCAGAAGTTTTCTCCTACCCTCACACACGCACGCACGTACACACACACACACACTTACTTGCAGATTTTTGTTTTTTTTTCTGCATAATGATCGGTGACCGATCGATCGGCACACCTCTACCTCAGGCAATGCATTCTGGTGAAAGACAACGCATTATGACTACTTAAAACATACACGTAACCTCTAGGTTGCTTCAGCTGGACCCGAGAACACCGGGTGTAGGGTCTCTTCGCAGCTCCTCGTTAGTATAGTGGTGAGTATCCCCGCCTGTCACGTGGGAGACCGGGGTTCAATTCCCCGACGGGGAGGATGTACTCATTTCTTCTGCAACATACAGTCGCTGCTCTTCCTGTTTATATAACACACTTCCCATTGGCCATTGGCCTGGCAATCAAACCCTAGCCTCTGACACAGCAGCTGAGAATTGTTAAGCTAAACGTCTCTAAACCGTTTCCCATTCATTTCCAATGGTAGTCCTAAACTACTACAGATGTAATATATTTTTGACCACTATGCTATGGTGGCACTGTCCAATCTTATGTCCGGGAGTGACACAGCCCTCTCCTTGCTTGGATTCAGAAGAAGACAACTTTACAGCTTTTAAACTGAAATCTTTAGGAGAACTTACCAGCGTTAAGCAGAGAGAAGAAAAAATATCAAAGAAATCGATCTTCACATCCATCCTTCTTAATTTTAATAGGTAAGTGATACCGATGGATATAAAACATGTTTATCATCACAATCGCATCTTTTCAGCCGAATATATTATATGTAGCGGGAGCATTACTTTCTACTACTACGGTGTCTGGTGTTACCTAGTAATATAATTTGTCTTCTGATTTAATGTTGTTTGGTTTATGTGTCGGTTCTACATTGATTAGCTCTTATGTATTAATCATAACATTTAAAGAAAATGTATTTGATCCATTCTTTTTTGCTCCACACCAGGTCAAACTGCAGAAGACCATTTTTTAACCAGGGAAACCAAGCGTGGTTTTCCGCAAGGGGCCCCTTGGCTTTCTTCTTCAGGATCCCTCTCCTGAGGCAAAGAAAATCAAAAATAATCCCAGTTTGAGCCGAAGAGACAATATGATTTGGTAACTAGTCACGCCAAAACAAACACACCTCTACGTTGCCTCAGCTGGACCCGAGAACACCGGGTGTGGAGTCCCTTCGCAACTCCTCGTTAGTATAGTGGTGAGTATCCCCGCCTGTCACGCGGGAGACCGGGGTTCAATTCCCCGACGGGGAGAATACAGATTTTTTTTTTCTGCAACATAAACCCTATGCTCGGGTGCAGGGTCCGGTGGCAGCTCCTCGTAAGCAGTGAGTATCCACTCTTTATATAAGACATCTCATAAAAGGGAGTGCATTGGCCGGGAATCGAACCCGGGCCTCCCGCGTGGCAGGCGAGAATTCTACCACTGAACCACCAATGCTTGCAGAAGTTTTCTCCTACCCTCACACACGCACGCACGTACACACACACACACACTTACTTGCAGATTTTTGTTTTTTTTTCTGCATAATGATCGGTGACCGATCGATCGGCACACCTCTACCTCAGGCAATGCATTCTGGTGAAAGACAACGCATTATGACTACTTAAAACATACACGTAACCTCTAGGTTGCTTCAGCTGGACCCGAGAACACCGGGTGTAGGGTCTCTTCGCAGCTCCTCGTTAGTATAGTGGTGAGTATCCCCGCCTGTCACGTGGGAGACCGGGGTTCAATTCCCCGACGGGGAGGATGTACTCATTTCTTCTGCAACATACAGTCGCTGCTCTTCCTGTTTATATAACACACTTCCCATTGGCCATTGGCCTGGCAATCAAACCCTAGCCTCTGACACAGCAGCTGAGAATTGTTAAGCTAAACGTCTCTAAACCGTTTCCCATTCATTTCCAATGGTAGTCCTAAACTACTACAGATGTAATATATTTTTGACCACTATGCTATGGTGGCACTGTCCAATCTTATGTCCGGGAGTGACACAGCCCTCTCCTTGCTTGGATTCAGAAGAAGACAACTTTACAGCTTTTAAACTGAAATCTTTAGGAGAACTTACCAGCGTTAAGCAGAGAGAAGAAAAAATATCAAAGAAATCGATCTTCACATCCATCCTTCTTAATTTTAATAGGTAAGTGATACCGATGGATATAAAACATGTTTATCATCACAATCGCATCTTTTCAGCCGAATATATTATATGTAGCGGGAGCATTACTTTCTACTACTACGGTGTCTGGTGTTACCTAGTAATATAATTTGTCTTCTGATTTAATGTTGTTTGGTTTATGTGTCGGTTCTACATTGATTAGCTCTTATGTATTAATCATAACATTTAAAGAAAATGTATTTGATCCATTCTTTTTTGCTCCACACCAGGTCAAACTGCAGAAGACCATTTTTTAACCAGGGAAACCAAGCGTGGTTTTCCGCAAGGGGCCCCTTGGCTTTCTTCTTCAGGATCCCTCTCCTGAGGCAAAGAAAATCAAAAATAATCCCAGTTTGAGCCGAAGAGACAATATGATTTGGTAACTAGTCACGCCAAAACAAACACACCTCTACGTTGCCTCAGCTGGACCCGAGAACACCGGGTGTGGAGTCCCTTCGCAACTCCTCGTTAGTATAGTGGTGAGTATCCCCGCCTGTCACGCGGGAGACCGGGGTTCAATTCCCCGACGGGGAGAATACAGATTTTTTTTTTCTGCAACATAAACCCTATGCTCGGGTGTAGGGTCCGGTGGCAGCTCCTCGTAAGCAGTGAGTATCCACTCTTTATATAAGACATCTCATAAAAGGGAGTGCATTGGCCGGGAATCGAACCCGGGCCTCCCGCGTGGCAGGCGAGAATTCTACCACTGAACCACCAATGCTTGCAGAAGTTTTCTCCTACCCTCACACACGCACGCACGTACACACACACACACACTTACTTGCAGATTTTTGTTTTTTTTTCTGCATAATGATCGGTGACCGATCGATCGGCACACCTCTACCTCAGGCAATGCATTCTGGTGAAAGACAACGCATTATGACTACTTAAAACATACACGTAACCTCTAGGTTGCTTCAGCTGGACCCGAGAACACCGGGTGTAGGGTCTC
>NW_028263371.1:24175000-24180000 GCF_051168715.1 Poecilia mexicana
AATGTATTTGATCCATTCTTTTTTGCTCCACACCAGGTCAAACTGCAGAAGACCATTTTTTAACCAGGGAAACCAAGCGTGGTTTTCCGCAAGGGGCCCCTTGGCTTTCTTCTTCAGGATCCCTCTCCTGAGGCAAAGAAAATCAAAAATAATCCCAGTTTGAGCCGAAGAGACAATATGATTTGGTAACTAGTCACGCCAAAACAAACTCTACGTTGCCTCAGCTGGACCCGAGAACACCGGGTGTGGAGTCCCTTCGCAACTCCTCGTTAGTATAGTGGTGAGTATCCCCGCCTGTCACGCGGGAGACCGGGGTTCAATTCCCCGACGGGGAGAATACAGATTTTTTTTTTCTGCAACATAAACCCTATGCTCGGGTGTAGGGTCCGGTGGCAGCTCCTCGTAAGCAGTGAGTATCCACTCTTTATATAAGACATCTCATAAAAGGGAGTGCATTGGCCGGGAATCGAACCCGGGCCTCCCGCGTGGCAGGCGAGAATTCTACCACTGAACCACCAATGCTTGCAGAAGTTTTCTCCTACCCTCACACACGCACGCACGTACACACACACACACACTTACTTGCAGATTTTTGTTTTTTTTTCTGCATAATGATCGGTGACCGATCGATCGGCACACCTCTACCTCAGGCAATGCATTCTGGTGAAAGACAACGCATTATGACTACTTAAAACATACACGTAACCTCTAGGTTGCTTCAGCTGGACCCGAGAACACCGGGTGTAGGGTCTCTTCGCAGCTCCTCGTTAGTATAGTGGTGAGTATCCCCGCCTGTCACGTGGGAGACCGGGGTTCAATTCCCCGACGGGGAGGATGTACTCATTTCTTCTGCAACATACAGTCGCTGCTCTTCCTGTTTATATAACACACTTCCCATTGGCCATTGGCCTGGCAATCAAACCCTAGCCTCTGACACAGCAGCTGAGAATTGTTAAGCTAAACGTCTCTAAACCGTTTCCCATTCATTTCCAATGGTAGTCCTAAACTACTACAGATGTAATATATTTTTGACCACTATGCTATGGTGGCACTGTCCAATCTTATGTCCGGGAGTGACACAGCCCTCTCCTTGCTTGGATTCAGAAGAAGACAACTTTACAGCTTTTAAACTGAAATCTTTAGGAGAACTTACCAGCGTTAAGCAGAGAGAAGAAAAAATATCAAAGAAATCGATCTTCACATCCATCCTTCTTAATTTTAATAGGTAAGTGATACCGATGGATATAAAACATGTTTATCATCACAATCGCATCTTTTCAGCCGAATATATTATATGTAGCGGGAGCATTACTTTCTACTACTACGGTGTCTGGTGTTACCTAGTAATATAATTTGTCTTCTGATTTAATGTTGTTTGGTTTATGTGTCGGTTCTACATTGATTAGCTCTTATGTATTAATCATAACATTTAAAGAAAATGTATTTGATCCATTCTTTTTTGCTCCACACCAGGTCAAACTGCAGAAGACCATTTTTTAACCAGGGAAACCAAGCGTGGTTTTCCGCAAGGGGCCCCTTGGCTTTCTTCTTCAGGATCCCTCTCCTGAGGCAAAGAAAATCAAAAATAATCCCAGTTTGAGCCGAAGAGACAATATGATTTGGTAACTAGTCACGCCAAAACAAACACACCTCTACGTTGCCTCAGCTGGACCCGAGAACACCGGGTGTGGAGTCCCTTCGCAACTCCTCGTTAGTATAGTGGTGAGTATCCCCGCCTGTCACGCGGGAGACCGGGGTTCAATTCCCCGACGGGGAGAATACAGATTTTTTTTTTCTGCAACATAAACCCTATGCTCGGGTGTAGGGTCCGGTGGCAGCTCCTCGTAAGCAGTGAGTATCCACTCTTTATATAAGACATCTCATAAAAGGGAGTGCATTGGCCGGGAATCGAACCCGGGCCTCCCGCGTGGCAGGCGAGAATTCTACCACTGAACCACCAATGCTTGCAGAAGTTTTCTCCTACCCTCACACACGCACGCACGTACACACACACACACACTTACTTGCAGATTTTTGTTTTTTTTTCTGCATAATGATCGGTGACCGATCGATCGGCACACCTCTACCTCAGGCAATGCATTCTGGTGAAAGACAACGCATTATGACTACTTAAAACATACACGTAACCTCTAGGTTGCTTCAGCTGGACCCGAGAACACCGGGTGTAGGGTCTCTTCGCAGCTCCTCGTTAGTATAGTGGTGAGTATCCCCGCCTGTCACGTGGGAGACCGGGGTTCAATTCCCCGACGGGGAGGATGTACTCATTTCTTCTGCAACATACAGTCGCTGCTCTTCCTGTTTATATAACACACTTCCCATTGGCCATTGGCCTGGCAATCAAACCCTAGCCTCTGACACAGCAGCTGAGAATTGTTAAGCTAAACGTCTCTAAACCGTTTCCCATTCATTTCCAATGGTAGTCCTAAACTACTACAGATGTAATATATTTTTGACCACTATGCTATGGTGGCACTGTCCAATCTTATGTCCGGGAGTGACACAGCCCTCTCCTTGCTTGGATTCAGAAGAAGACAACTTTACAGCTTTTAAACTGAAATCTTTAGGAGAACTTACCAGCGTTAAGCAGAGAGAAGAAAAAATATCAAAGAAATCGATCTTCACATCCATCCTTCTTAATTTTAATAGGTAAGTGATACCGATGGATATAAAACATGTTTATCATCACAATCGCATCTTTTCAGCCGAATATATTATATGTAGCGGGAGCATTACTTTCTACTACTACGGTGTCTGGTGTTACCTAGTAATATAATTTGTCTTCTGATTTAATGTTGTTTGGTTTATGTGTCGGTTCTACATTGATTAGCTCTTATGTATTAATCATAACATTTAAAGAAAATGTATTTGATCCATTCTTTTTTGCTCCACACCAGGTCAAACTGCAGAAGACCATTTTTTAACCAGGGAAACCAAGCGTGGTTTTCCGCAAGGGGCCCCTTGGCTTTCTTCTTCAGGATCCCTCTCCTGAGGCAAAGAAAATCAAAAATAATCCCAGTTTGAGCCGAAGAGACAATATGATTTGGTAACTAGTCACGCCAAAACAAACTCTACGTTGCCTCAGCTGGACCCGAGAACACCGGGTGTGGAGTCCCTTCGCAACTCCTCGTTAGTATAGTGGTGAGTATCCCCGCCTGTCACGCGGGAGACCGGGGTTCAATTCCCCGACGGGGAGAATACAGATTTTTTTTTTCTGCAACATAAACCCTATGCTCGGGTGTAGGGTCCGGTGGCAGCTCCTCGTAAGCAGTGAGTATCCACTCTTTATATAAGACATCTCATAAAAGGGAGTGCATTGGCCGGGAATCGAACCCGGGCCTCCCGCGTGGCAGGCGAGAATTCTACCACTGAACCACCAATGCTTGCAGAAGTTTTCTCCTACCCTCACACACGCACGCACGTACACACACACACACACTTACTTGCAGATTTTTGTTTTTTTTTCTGCATAATGATCGGTGACCGATCGATCGGCACACCTCTACCTCAGGCAATGCATTCTGGTGAAAGACAACGCATTATGACTACTTAAAACATACACGTAACCTCTAGGTTGCTTCAGCTGGACCCGAGAACACCGGGTGTAGGGTCTCTTCGCAGCTCCTCGTTAGTATAGTGGTGAGTATCCCCGCCTGTCACGTGGGAGACCGGGGTTCAATTCCCCGACGGGGAGGATGTACTCATTTCTTCTGCAACATACAGTCGCTGCTCTTCCTGTTTATATAACACACTTCCCATTGGCCATTGGCCTGGCAATCAAACCCTAGCCTCTGACACAGCAGCTGAGAATTGTTAAGCTAAACGTCTCTAAACCGTTTCCCATTCATTTCCAATGGTAGTCCTAAACTACTACAGATGTAATATATTTTTGACCACTATGCTATGGTGGCACTGTCCAATCTTATGTCCGGGAGTGACACAGCCCTCTCCTTGCTTGGATTCAGAAGAAGACAACTTTACAGCTTTTAAACTGAAATCTTTAGGAGAACTTACCAGCGTTAAGCAGAGAGAAGAAAAAATATCAAAGAAATCGATCTTCACATCCATCCTTCTTAATTTTAATAGGTAAGTGATACCGATGGATATAAAACATGTTTATCATCACAATCGCATCTTTTCAGCCGAATATATTATATGTAGCGGGAGCATTACTTTCTACTACTACGGTGTCTGGTGTTACCTAGTAATATAATTTGTCTTCTGATTTAATGTTGTTTGGTTTATGTGTCGGTTCTACATTGATTAGCTCTTATGTATTAATCATAACATTTAAAGAAAATGTATTTGATCCATTCTTTTTTGCTCCACACCAGGTCAAACTGCAGAAGACCATTTTTTAACCAGGGAAACCAAGCGTGGTTTTCCGCAAGGGGCCCCTTGGCTTTCTTCTTCAGGATCCCTCTCCTGAGGCAAAGAAAATCAAAAATAATCCCAGTTTGAGCCGAAGAGACAATATGATTTGGTAACTAGTCACGCCAAAACAAACACACCTCTACGTTGCCTCAGCTGGACCCGAGAACACCGGGTGTGGAGTCCCTTCGCAACTCCTCGTTAGTATAGTGGTGAGTATCCCCGCCTGTCACGCGGGAGACCGGGGTTCAATTCCCCGACGGGGAGAATACAGATTTTTTTTTTCTGCAACATAAACCCTATGCTCGGGTGTAGGGTCCGGTGGCAGCTCCTCGTAAGCAGTGAGTATCCACTCTTTATATAAGACATCTCATAAAAGGGAGTGCATTGGCCGGGAATCGAACCCGGGCCTCCCGCGTGGCAGGCGAGAATTCTACCACTGAACCACCAATGCTTGCAGAAGTTTTCTCCTACCCTCACACACGCACGCACGTACACACACACACACACTTACTTGCAGATTTTTGTTTTTTTTTCTGCATAATGATCGGTGACCGATCGATCGGCACACCTCTACCTCAGGCAATGCATTCTGGTGAAAGACAACGCAT